>NC_060278.1:90916639-91038111 GCF_021613505.1 Equus quagga | reverse complement strand
GGGGGCCCTTGGGCTTCCAAGGCCACGCTCTCATTTTCAGTTTAGAGGCTGCAGAAGCAGACTCTCCCCAATGTTTGGCTGCATTGTGCTCTGATAATCTATGGAGAGAGGTCAAGGTTTCCCACATCACTGACCCTTGAGCTGAAAGGGTGAGTGGAGCTAACCAGGCAGATTTGAGAGAGAAGAAGGTTCCATTGTTCTATATCTCCAGGGTCTAGAAAAACACATGGCACAGAGGAGGTGGGTTTTGACTGGATGGATGGATGGACAATGGATGGATGGATGACTGGGGGTGTCTGGACTCTGAAGTCAGGGAACCCAGAGGAGAGGCTGTTGCAGCAATATGGGGATTGCTGATGAGGCCAGGCAGGGAAGTGGGAGAGGAGACACGGAGGCAGAGGAAAGGAAGGTGCAAAGCAAGACAGCATGGGTGAGTGGATGAATGGTGACACCAGTCCTTAAGCGGGGGACATCACTGGAAGAGAGGGAAATAATGAGCTCAAGATGGACACCTGGAGCTTGAGGTAAAGGAGGAAATTGGAGACAGAACAGGTGAACAACAGAGCCAAGCTTCCCCCCAGGGCTCCTAACTCCCAGCCCCAGCTGAGCGGCCAGACTCTTAAAGCAGCTCAGCCCCGCTCTGCTACCCCTTCATGTTCTAGGGGCAACCCTGGCCCCTAAGGGGGCTGGAGGGGGTCCAAGGCCACGGACAGGCCCCAGCTGTATAGGTTTTGCCTCTCTCAGGTGCTGACCCACTTCAGCCCTAGATGGTCTTGGTTCTGGTCCTGACCCCCTAGCCCAAACCAGTGCAGCCCATCTCTTTACCAGTGTGGCACCCTGGGCATCTATCCAGTCAAGGTCCTGGCCTGCTGCAATCATACAGTGGATGTCCGCAATCATCTGCTGCTCAGGAGCCGCCCGCATCTCGTTGATTTTCTCTTGGGTGATGCCTGCAGTGGGGAAGGGGGGATTTATTCAGCACTCCCAGGCCCAGGCCCCAAGAGGGGAAAGGAGGCAGATGGGGGAGGCAAGGCTCCCGCTCCCCAGCGTCCGCTAGTCAAGGCGGTAAACAGACACGCCCATAGATCATTATTCCCCGTAGGAACACAAGCACCCTGCACTGGCTCAGAGAACAAGGGCCATTCCTGCCTGACACCCAGCAGGCCCTGTACAACATCAGTTATGGTATGTATGCTGTTCTCCTACCTGGAAATCCCTACCATCCACCTACCTGCCTCTAACTGCTCAGATTGCTGGCTCCTTCTCATCCTTTTGGTCTGGCCTGGATCACCTCCCCCGCTGGCCTTCCCTGACCACCCCATATTTAGGATCACCTCCCCTGACCATCCTATCTTTAGGATCACCTCCCCTGACCACCCCATATTTAGGATCACCTCCCCTGACCACCCTATCTTTAGGATCACCTCCCCAGCTGGCCTCCCCTGAGTGCCCTATCGGACCAGGGTCTCTATCTGTTTCCTTCATCTTCCTTCGTCTCATCCACAGCTGTGTCTGTAGCACCAGGCACAGACTCAATGAGTTTTTGCTACAGAAATCACTGAATTAATGAACATATAACTTTCAAATGCAGAGTGGAGTCAGCTGAGGTGGAGGGACCCAGAAAGACACTTAAAACCTGAATCTCTGGCCAAAAAGTCTGTGTTAATGGCAGCTACTAATGGTATTTAAGAAGAGAGTCACATGCTCTGAGAAAGGTCCATCAGATCAAGTATTCGTGTATAGAATTCAGGAGAGCTCTGTGAACTTGAAAGGAGAGAAAAGAATCACGTTTATTTTCTCTAAGCTTTCAGTGAAATGCAGCATTTCCTTCCATTAGAATAGAGGCAAAATTCACAGTCGAATTAGCAATGCCTGTGTCTTTATCACCAACAGAAACTACAGGTATTTTCATATCATGTTGTCTAACTGTTTCATGAATTTAAAAGTTTCTATATAACACATTTAAAAATATTTTGGTAGCTGTATTTTAATATAATTGGTTTCCTTTATAATCCTATGATTTTGATAACTGCGTTTAAAAACATTATTGTGAGAAGGGGTCTATAGATTCACGAGATTGGCACAGAAATGGTTAAGAACCTCTGTGGAAGATGAATTAGAAAAAGCCTGGGTGTCCGGAAACGGAGAGACCGAATCGGCGGCTACTGCAGTGACCTGGGAGAAAACCCAAGGGCAGGACCCGGCAGGAGCTCCGGCTGCAGCCGACGGTCTGGGTTTGAGATGTCTTCCTGAGGACACGCTTCAGAAGCATGTCTGTGGGGTGGTGGGGGCGGGCAGGTCTCTCTGATTGCTACATTTGTTTCCTCTCTGAAGCCCATTTGTGAGCTGAGAAAAGCCCACATCTTGTTTATTTGGGCCCCTGGCAGCCAGCGTGGTGCCTGGCACAGAGCAGGCAGCCGCAAATGTTCTTGACTTCTGATTATTTTCCCAAATGGGAATATATCTTTATTGTGACTGTTTATTGAATCGAATTGTCACAGCTGACAAAGAGGAGAGGAGGCCAGCTGAGGCTGCCCGCGTGTGTGGGTGACACGGATGAGAACAATACCTCCCTTCTGCACCACACGTTTCCCAGGGTCCTTCCGTGGCCTCATCTTGTTAATCACACGGAAAACAATAATGAGGACCCATCCTGATTCTGAGCACTGAGCGTGAGGCAGGCAGGTGCAGGGCCAGCTAACTGGTTCACCTGTACTGCTTAAGAGACCACACCTCGGCGCTGAGCCCACTTCATGGGATGTCGTCCTGCCCTTACCCTGGTATGCCATGCACGTCTCGATGACATCCAGGGTGGGCTCATCTTCGCAGAGATCATACGGCATGTTCCCATCAGAGTTGACGGCGAGCAAGTCGGCCCCACTGCAGAGAAAGCGCCGGGGTGAGGGCCAGGGAGGTGTGGCCAGGGTGGGTCTGACTGCCCCTGCCCTCCAGCCTCTCCCTCACAACCCCCCTGTGCACCCCAGCACCACAACCCCACCACAGGACATCCCAGCAAGGACAGTGGCTTCAGGATCCCAGGGGCCCCAGGAGAGCTGTCCCAGCAGATCTCCCCCAGCTTCCTGTTCTGGTGAACCAGCAGGACAGATGTCAAAGTCCTCCTTGGTGACGATCACAAAAACAACATTAACGGCAGCAGCACCACTTATGAGGCATCTGCTTAGAGCCAGGCTTGATCTAAGCTCTTTACACACACCATCTTACTTATCCTCATAATAGTCCTCTTGGGTCATTATTGTTGGCCTGATCCCACTCAAGGGGAAGCAAAGACTCAGACAGGTTCAGTCACTTGCCCAATGTCACACAGCTAGGATGTGTGAGGATCAGGACTCAAAGCCAGGTTTCTGGTGTGCCAGCTCTTTTCACTTCTCCACGTTCTATTTCAGTCTGTGTCCACATGTAGAAACATCCTTGGTTATCCCCCACCTCCTTCTCCAAGTCCCTGCCCAAAGGGCCGAAAGGACAGGGGCAGGACAGAGCCTTGGGGCTCCTGGGAGGAATTTGCCTTTTGGGCCAGCGGTTCCCGAGCGCGGTCCTGGGATGCCCTGCAGCAGGATTACCCGGGAACCACTGAAATAAAACGCAGCTTCCTGGGCTCCACTCCAGACCTCCCGAAACAGTCTCTTGGAGGGTGGGGCTCAGGATCCGGTATTTTAAACCCATGCACCAGTGATTCTGGTACAGATCTGTGTTAGGGATCCACTGCACTAGGCTGGTACCACTCTCTTTTCCTCTCACACCATCACTAACTGGACCATCGCCGCTTCATGCTCTTGGCAGACTTAGCCACACCCAGGTTCTCATCAGAGGTGCGGGCATGGGCCACCAGTTAGTCCTTGGACCTAACAGCCCTCTACTGTGACCTCTCCGAGCTCCTGTGTGCCCTTGGGCAAGCTAATCCACCTCTCTGAGCCAGGGTAGCAGTACTATCAACTCCATCCACCCTTTGGCCACAGCAGTCACCCGATGGACTTTTATTGCTCTGCCAAGATCTCTGCAAAATGTCACCTGCTCTCGGCCACTCTTCCTGACTCCTTGCACTCAGACACTCCCCTTGGCCTCCCGGGACCCAAACCCACCAGAAGCACTCTGTCTCGTCTATGTCCTAAAATCACCTGATTTTCTGCCTCGTTCCTCAGGACTTTTGCATCCCTAAATGCCTAGTGCTCAGCTCGGGGCCTTGCCCACCTAAAGTGCCCACCAATTCTTAGAGGAATTTAAGAGTACACCTGAAATTGAATGTTGCCTTTTCTGTGTATTTATAGCCCCTGAGCAGATTAGAAAGAATTTCAGGATGGAAAAAACAGTCAGAGCCATATAGAGAGAAATGGTCTCACTCCTGGGAAGATATTGATCCATGGTGCCCCCAAAAAGGTTCTACCCAAAGAAAAGCATGTGGACAAGATTTGGGAGGCAGAGCCAAGAAAGTAGGCTTGTTTTTTTTGTTTTTGCTTTTTTTTTTTGATAGCAAGGAAAACAAAAATGGCAACAATATTAAAAGCCAATATGACCTCAATACAATTTTTTTTTAAAGGCAACAATACATAAAGAGAGTGGAGGAGATGAATATAGAGATTCATGGACTCATGGAGACAGAGAGAGAAAAAGAGATTTTAAAAAAAGAGAATGACACCCTGATACAAAGCCAGACAAAGACACAAGAAAAGGAAAGTACAGCTCAATATCCCTTATGAACACGGATGCAAAAATCCTCAACAAAATACTAGCAAACCAAATTCAGCAGTATATTAAAAGGATCATCCACCATGACCAGATGGGATTTATTCCTGTAATGCAAGGATGGTAAATTGTATGTCACGTGTATTTGACCACAATCATATTTAGGAACAAAAAGAGAATGAAGAGAGAGAGAGAATGAAGAGAGACATGGAGTGCAAAAGACAAGGAGAGACCAAGAATGAAGGAGAAACAGACATAGAGAGAAAGAAAAAAAAGGAACTTGGGAAAAATCAAGAGGTGGAGCAGAGACTGTTCTCAGGTGAGAGAAGGGCACGTACTACTGAACGAGGATCTTCACCAGGTTGATGTGGCCGCAGGTGGCCGCGGCATGCAGGGGCGTCCACAGCTCATTGTCCTTGGCGTTCACATTGGCACCGTGGGAAAGGAGCAGCTTAACAATTTCCTCAAAGTTGTCGATGCAGCACTGCGAGAGAGGGACACAGGCAGGGTCAGCTCCAGGCAGGGCCCAGGGCCCCGGTGGGGACACACCAGGTTCCCCTTGAGAGACCACGAAAAGGACAGTGGGGCTGAACTGCCTGAGTTTGAACCCAACTCCATGACTTACATGCTGTGTGATCTCGGGCAAGCCACTTAACCTTTCTGAGCCTGTTTCTTTGGAGTAAGTAAATAATAGACAAGACAAAAATATAAAGATAATATAAAAATAAAGTCAGCTATAAAATGTTTGCAAATATTGGTAGAACGGGATGAAATTTTGAATGAAGCTTTAAGACATTTTCTTTTTAATTCCAGAAGGCTTTCTTCAAACAAAATTGTATGGAAAACTCTAACTTAGATAACTAATAAATCCAAGCAGGGCTGCTCGGTTTGGAGCAGGGGTGTGTGTCGGTGAGGGTGAGGGAGTTGGGAGAGGTCCCCTTTCCCAGCGGTGGCCTCCAACATGTGGACCTAGATGATGGTTTGAAACCTCTGACTTAGGTATTTCTGACCCAGGAGCTCAGTTCTTGGGGAAGCCCCAAGTAGCCTAGCCCCCCAGAGAGGCTGGCAGGGCTCCCGCAGCCAGTGGAGCCCCCAAACTCCGGGGACAGAGTGAAAGATTCCAAGGGGACAGAGGGGGCTGAAGCCAGGGCCATGAACCGGGAGAGGCGAGGACAGAGGAGGAAGAAGACAGGGAGCCACTTTCCAGGGTGCGGGATGGAGAGGCAGTCGGGGCCCTGTACTCAGCACCGCCCATGCACGGAAGGGCTCGACCCTCAGGGCAGCTGGGACGCTGAGGTTATAGTCAGAGCAGCAGCAATATCACACTTGCTCGCTCTTTACTCCCTGTTCTGCTTGCATGTGGCGAACAGACTGCATGTGTGCCGCTTTTTTGGGAGGGGACGGTGAGAAGCTATGTTGAAATCACCCAATTAAGAGATGATGGTGGCCTGCCCTACACAAGTGACTGTGGGCATGGGGAGAAGTGGCTGGATGTCAGCAGAAGGAGCAGGGCGCTTGCGGGAGCCCATGGTCTCAGGGGGGTGCGGGACTGGGAAGGGGCGGCACCCTAGCCCCCACCCCACTCCAGCAGAGCCAGGGCTCGGCGCCTGAAGGACACGTGGGAAGGAGCAGCCGTTTGCACAGATGGTGCGAGACCCAGGTTCTCTTTCTGCGCCAGCGGGTGTGGGGCTGGCTGGGTCTGAGGGTCTCTCTCCGGACACGACAGGCGGGGCCCGGGAGACCCCAGCCCCTCAGGCAAGGCTGCCGCGGGTGTCAGGAGAACCATGCAGGGACACGGCATGGCCGGCAGAGGGCGCCAAAGGCGCCGGAGTGAGGCAGCGAGGACAGGGGAGGGGCCCCAGGCCGTCGCCGGGAGATGGGTCTGGCGAGCCCCGTCCATAGGAGGAGGAGCAGCCCAGCCCCTGAGGTCAGGGGACAGTAGGGCCAGAGATCCCACACTTAGGGGCTGCAGAAAACATGAGGATGGGTTGTGGGGAGCCCCAAGTTGAAGGAGGAGGGGATTGTGTACCCAGAATTGCAGTTTTGCAAGAGGGGTATCCCTGGGCTGGACCAGCCCGCACCTGAGAGACCCCACCCGAGCAAGAGCTGGGATGGGGGCTGGGCGCAGGGGTGTCTGTGGGGATAATAATATTTCAGAGGGTTGTTGTGAGGATCAACCCACACTTCACATAAGGGAAGTAGCTTTGCAGAGAAGTGAACATGTGACAAATTTTAATAATACTAATACCTAACATTTATCTGCATTAAGTGATGCTTGAAGCATTTTTAATGTGTATTTGTCTAATCCTCCCAACAATGCAAGGAGATGGGTACTTGTTATTCCTCTTTTACAGATGAGGAAAGCGAGGCACAGAGAGTTTAATTAACTCATCCAAGATCACACAGCTAGAATTTGTGGACACCTGAAGCCCTACGGGACAAGAGGAGAAGCCAAGAGGACACACAAGGTGCTACTGGGCTGCGGGCTGAGGGTGGAGACTTGCCTCTCGGCCTTACGGGCAGGGCAGAGGCCAGCCTCTGTCCACCCTTCCTGCCCTCACGGGGAGATGGAGGGGCTCACACCAGCCCAGGGTTCTGGCAGCTGTCCTCCCACCCACCAGGCTGCATTCAAGTCCACCTGCTCAGAAACTCGGGCTAGGGCACAAGGAGGCTTCAGTGTGTTCATTCATTAAATCAGCATGCACATATTAAGCACCTACTGTATGCCAGCATGGAGAATGATGCTGGGATACCCCAATGAGCAAGAGACACGGGCTGTGCTCTGGCGTGGCTCAGGTCCGGGCAGGAGGGACAACATCAAATGATCATGCTAACGGCTTAAATGCCTAACAAAGGGGGTACTCAAGAGAAAAGGGTAAGAATGTCACAGCACAGCTCCCAGGCTCTGGCTGTCAACTGTGGCTCCAGTGGATGCAACCAGGTACAGGGGGGAAGTGTGGTGGGGACACAGTGTGTACAAGGAATTGAAAGCTGTGCACCTGAAGAACCAGGAAGCATGGAGGGCTCAGCAGGGGCCAGGCCTCGAGGGGCCTTATGGAAAGACCCCAGAGTGCTTTGAGTACCGCCAGTAGAGGTTTAACTGGAGCATCCCTGTGGCCACTGCAAGGAGAATGAGTCATGGCAGGCAGGGCCAACAGAATGCTGGGGACCAGTTAGGAGGCTGTTGCAGCATCCAAGAGAAAGATGACAGCCAGCAGCCCCTCTCCAGCCACGAGGGCTGGGACCATCACACTGCCCTGGAAAAGATGTGTGGCCCATAGTTCATGGCCATAGTTCATGGCTGTGCGACCTTAGGCAGGTCACATGACCCCCATCAATCACCCTTGTCGCTGGGGTGCATGGATGCCTTGGCGGGTGTGAACGAACGGGCTTCATAAACTGTCAAGCTCCAAACAAACTTGCTTTGTTTATCAAGCCTTTGCTGGCAATCAGGATGCAGTGGACAGAGGCTCCCTGTCCTCGGAGGCTGGGTGTGCGCCACGCGCGTGTGCACAGGGGCTCTGTGGGTGTTTGTAACAGACACATACATCTCCAAAGCAGACAAGAGCCTTTCAGATGGGGCAGCTGCAGCTCCCCTTCCCCCCCTCCTCCCTGAGGGTTCTGGGCAGGAAAATGCAGGGGGATGGGGCACCTGTACAGGTGGGGAGCAGGGAGCGGGGACCCCAGTAAGCCCAGCCTTACCTGGTGCAGGGCTGTGAGTCCATCCTCATTGCACAAATCAGGGCTGACCTTATTCTTCAGGAAGTAGCGTACTGCAACAGAGGGGACAGGAGTGAGTGTCCTATCACACACCGGGTGTGCAGGTATGTGGGGGGCCCAGGCAAGACCCACTCTCCCCCAGGTCCCTGCCAGCATGGGGAAAGATGCAGGGATACACCAATGAGCAAGAGACACCAGGCTCTGCCCTCATGTGGCTCAGAGTCTGGGTAGGGTGAGACCAACATCAAATGCCTAGCCCACAAGCCCTGCAGGCCCCTTCCTGGTCTTGGCGGCTGCGACTCCTGCCCTGGCCCCTGAGCTTAGGAGGCCCATCTCTGGCCAGCCTCTAGCTCCATCTCTCCTATGAAGTGAGGAGTCCAGGGTGCCAATGGGATGAGTCCAGCAGAGCCCATGCTTCCGCTTCTGGCCCCTCCTTCCCTGCCCTGTCCAGTGGCTCCGAGCCTGCTTGCAAGGCCTGCACAGGCCTCTTCCCTGGATCCAGCTTCCCAAGGGTGGACCGGGCAGCCAATGGGTGAGTGTGCCTCTAGGCTGAAGGGGTGACCAAGGGGTGGCTGTCGGCGGGGCTAGTGGATGAACTTGGACATATAAGCTGGCTTGTGTGTGAGGCCCTCAGGGTGCTGATAAAGCCAGGGATGGAGGCCCGGGTCTGCGAGTGGGAGGAGCAGACCAGCCCCAGCCCCTGTGTGCCCCCTCCCACCCCACCAAGTTGGGCTCCCCCTGAAACATGACCCAAAGTCCACGTTCCCTAATGTCCACTGGGACACCATCTCCACACCACCCACCACCTATGCACTGGGGCAGGGCCAAGGTGGCTTCCTCATCAATTTGCCTCTGCTGTTGGGGAACAAACTAGGACTGGGCTGTGAAGGGCGGGAAGAAGGCCACCTGTTCCACAGGACGAAGACCCAGTCAGCAACCCCAGGGGAGCCAGGGGCAGTGGGGACAGGGAAGGCCCCTCGGCTCCATCCTCATCAGGCCCAGCTCCCAGTCCCACAGCTCCAGTGGCACCCTCGGCCCGAGCGTGAACAGAGGCTCCTGTGAAGGGGAGGTTGAGGCCTCCACCTGGCCTCCCAGCAAGAGGTGACATCTCCAGTAGACATTCTCAAGACGCACTCATTGCTGCTGGGGATTAGGAGTGACAGGAGTTTGTACTGGATACGGTCAGATCCTCTGGAGCTGCCCTGTCCATATGGAAGCACTAGCCACAGCTGGCTACTAGGGCTTTTTAAATTTAAATTCATAAAAATCCAAAATTCACTTCCTCAGTCGCTCTGGCCACATTTCAAGTGCTCAACAGCCACATGTGGCTGCCATATTAGAAAATGCAGAAATAGAACATTTCCATCTTCACAGAAAGTTCTACGGGACAGCGCTGCTTCGGGGCATTAGAGATGGAAATTAGCCCCATCACCAACTGCTAAAACCTTTCCATGGCTGCCCACTGGTCTGGGAACAAAGCCCAAAACCCTTACTATGGAGGCAAGGTCTGCATGAGGTGCCCCCTGCCTACAGGCCCCCATCTTGTACAATTCCAGGGGCACCATTCACACCGTGGTCCATAAGACTGGCACCCCTGGAGCAGTATAGTGCACAACTTGCCCAGCTGTACACAGTGATCCCACCTGCCTGCCTCCCCAGTCTCATTACTTAAACTCCAAACACCTTCCACAATGGTCTTTGGTCAGCTACAGAGGCACCATACTTCCTCTGGCCTCTGAGCTTTTCCAGAGCCTGTTCCCATGACCTGAAAGACTCAACCATCCATCAGTGGATCCACCCATGCATCCATCCATCATCCATGTATCCACCATCATCCACGCCTGCATGCATCCATCCATCCATCATTCATCCACCATCCACCCATACCTCCACCCATCCATCCATCCATCATTCATCCACCATCCACCCATCCATACATCCATCTATCCTTGCATCCATCTCTAAAACACACACACACACACACACACCTGCCTCGCTCCTCATCCTTTGGGTCTCAGTTCAAACTCCCCAGAAGAGGGCATGCTCCGGGTTATGCACACCCACAGCTCCTATACATCTCATTTATAGCCTTATTGCAACTATAATTACATAACTATTTGGGTAACTATGAGCTCCAGATCTGTCTGCCCACTGGACAGTAAGCCCCAAGAGGGCAAGACCGTGACCTGACACTTACTACTCTTTCCCTAAGACCTAGCACACAGTAAGTCCTCAAAAACCCTTCCAGGACCTTCACCTAATCAACAGCCCACAGCTCTGTGCAAGGACACAGCCTCTCCATCTCTGAGCAAAGCCAACCACCCTCTGATGCTGACCCCAGAGGGCTCGTGTCTGCAGTGTGCAGTACCGCCTGGAGGGCCTTCCTGCAGAGCCACGGGTGACCTGGGAGCTGGTCTCAGCCTCAGGGCCGTGTGAGGGGATGATGGTGGAGCCACTGGTCACTGAGGCCCAGCCTGTCCAAGGGCCAGTGGGGATGCCCGGCCCTGGCAGATGGCCTTTGGGAGAGTAGAAGTTGCCATTATGCCCCAGGGCAGGATGGGTTTCTGGAAGGTTCTGCTTACAAGAGGCGAGGGTTCAAATCTCATGGTGGTGGGTGGTGGACCAGGTTTCATGTCCAGGAGACACTCTGTGAGGCAGAAATTAAGCATCAGCTGCCAAAAGCAGTGTTTGTGTGCAGTAATTATTGGGGTGTTCTCCGTGCTGTGTGGGAGCTCAGAACATGTAATTACTCCAATGGCGGGCAGTTATTTTCAGCCCCAGAGGTGGGACAAATCATCCCCACCTCTAAGGAGTCCTTAATATTCAGGAGCCAAGGCCCCCTGGGAGGTTCTGCTTCTCCTCTAGCTGGGAGCCTGGCTCTGGACACAGCCCAAGACCCAGTGCACAGCCAGGCTTGCCTGCCTCTGGGGTTTGGCGAGAAAAATGATTGTTACACCAACAGTGTCTTCTTACTGGGCCCTTCCTACGTGCCCAGGTCAGTGCAGAACCACTTCCTTTCATGGGCTCACGTCTGGATTACTCCCCTTATGGAGGAGAGGAGACGGAAGGTCAGGGAAGCGCAGTTCACAGTCACACACTACCAAGTGCAGGAGATGGGACCCTCAGCTTTCACAGCCCGGCTGTGGACCACAGGGCCGCTCCACTCGGCCGCCGAGGCCAGGAACGGGGACCAGCACGGCCGGAGCCCTGCTGAGTGAGTGAACCTGGCTGAGAGCTGGCGTGGGAGGAGGGTGATGGGAGAGCAGACAGCAGTGACCTCTGCCTCCGTAAGCATCAGAGGCCCTCAGGGCCCAGGCCCAGCCCCTTCTTGCAGACAGAGGGCTTGGGGACCCACAAACAGGACAGAAGAAATATCGCAGCTCTGGGGGCCACCGTCAGATCCTTCAGGGCCACGGTAAATGTAAATTCGCCTCCTCTCACTCCCTAATTAAAACCCTCTCGTGGCTCCACGTTGCTCTTAGAATGAAGTTCACAATCCTTTTGTGACCTTCACTGGGGTCAGCAAACTATGGCCCACGGGTGAAATCTGGCAGACAGCCTGTTTCTGTAATTAAGTTACATTGGAAACATCACCTTCACTCATTTACATATTGCCTATGACTGATTTCACCCTACAACAGCAGAGCTGAGTAGTCACAGCAAAGACTGTATGGCCTGCACAGCCGAAAATATTTACTATCTGGCCCTATACAGAAAAGGTTTGCAGACCCTGGTCTTCAAGGTCCCGCCTACAGGGCTGCCATCTTGCACAATTCCAGGAGGCACTGTTCTCATCATAGTCTATGTGAATGGCTTGCCCTGGAGTTGTGCAGTGTGCAGCCTGATCAGCAGTACCCAGCAGTCTTGTCTCCTTTCCTCTCCAAGGTTATCTCTTGCTCTCTGAGCCCCTTGCACAATGGAGGAAGCTGGCTTAGGGGAGCAGGTCTAAGAGATTGACTGGGGCTCAGGGAGCACAAAGAAAAAGGGGCACGCTCCCTACTCCAGCCAGGCGTGTCCACCACTTCTCCTGGTTGCCCACACTCAGGTCTGCTCCTTGCCCCCAAAGCCCCAACTCCTAGGCTTGCCCAACAGTTTCTCAGAGTGACCCGCCTATTCACACACATTTGTTTAGCTGTAGCTTTAGACAAGTTATTCCTCCTCTCTGTGCCTTGGTGTCCTCATCTGTAAAATGGGGATCACAGCAGCGCCTCTTTTGTGGGGTTGCTGTGAGGATTAAGTAAGACAATACCTGAGAGCTCCTACTATCACTTATTTTAAAAATAAAAATAAAAATAACCACTGAGCTCCTGTCTGGTCCCGCCCTGAGCTGGGTGCAGGCGATACAACCATCGACATCTTGCATCTCTTAAGAGCCCTGGACCTGGTTATACAAGACAGAGGTCTCTCTCTGGGGAACTGTGAGCATCTGCTGGTTCAAGGACCACAGTGAGGCTGCAGTCGATGTCCCCACCACCCCCCATACCGGCAAGGCCCCACTGAGATGGCAAAGAGGTGGCTCCCGCCCTCCTCTCCTACATTCCCACTCCAGCGCCAACCCTGTCGCTCCGCCCACACCTCCCTGGCAATCTGGCTGGAATCTGGGCCAAGCTGGGCCATCTGGTCCCCTCCATCTCCAGCTGTAGCGAGTGAGGCTGAACGAGCCCATGTTGGCAGGAAGCTGGTGGTGGCTGCCTTTGCAGGGAGAAATCACCACTGACAAGCTTATGCCTTCTTTGCTGTGACCCACGCTGCCCCACAAGGCAGACTGCCTGATCTCCAGCTGGTCAGTGATGTGCAACCACAGGTGTGGTCCCTGCTTCTGCCCTGGGGAAACAGGGACAGCAAGACAGAGGTGTCTGCCCACCAGAGGTGGA
Organism: Equus quagga; assembly: GCF_021613505.1. Lineage (NCBI taxonomy): Eukaryota > Metazoa > Chordata > Mammalia > Perissodactyla > Equidae > Equus > Equus quagga. The sequence goes on along the minus strand of NC_060278.1, from coordinate 91,024,819 downwards.
CTCTGGGCAATCTACATCTGCCCGGGGGCACCCTGGGGCTGAGCTGCTGCCACCTGGCCACGTGATTTGCACAGTCACATTCGTGGGATACCCACTCACCAAGCCCTCCTCCTTTGGCATCTTGCTCCTTTCCTGCCCAGCATCTAGCAATGAGGCCTTATCCTCCCACTGCCTCCAAGGCGCTGCATGAGCTAGTCTCTGCCCCTCCCCACCCCCACTTCACCCCACCATGCCACCGCCTCCCAGAATCCCTTACCAATTCAGTCACACTGGCTTCTTTCATTTCCTAAAACAAAACAAAACGAAAACTGAGCTTCTCAAGACCTTTGCATCCCAATTTCCTGCACCTGGAGCCCTCTTTCTTCCTACTCTTGGGCCAGCAAACTCCTCTTCATCCTTCAGATTCCAGCTGAAATGTCACCTCCTCTGAGAGGCCCACCCTGACCACCCCAATCTCAATCGAGTTGCCCCAGTTATTCTCTCTTACAGGACCCCGCATTCCTGCAGTTCTGCATTTCTGCTTCCCAGTGGCGCTTATTGCCGTCTGTAATTCCAGAGTGATTAGTTAGTATATATTAATTATATAGTTATTTGTTTAGTTTTTCGGGCTCCATGAGGGCAGGCAGTCTCAATGACTGGTGTCCCTAGTCAATGGAGCCTGGTTCATGGCAGGGGCTCAAGAAATATCTATTGTAGCCAGAGCACCTGAAATCTACTCTCTTAACACATTTCTAGTACTCAGTACAGGATTATTACTAACTCTAGTCACCACACTGTACATTAGATCTCTAGACTTATTCATCCTACATAAGGGCAACTGCACACCCTTTGACCAACATCTCCAAAAAACAGTAACTCGTGAAGAGATGGATATGTTAATTAGCTTGACTGTACTAATCATTTCAATATATATACACATATTTATATATATCAAAACATCATGTTATACACTTTGAATATAAACAAATTTTATTAAAAAATAAAAATAAAAGAAATATCTATTGTGTGAATGAACAAAGGAAGGAAGGGAGGAGGAAGAGGAGAATGGTCTGGGGGCCCACAGAGCTGCTTGTTCCTGGGGCCACAGGATTGTGGGGACATGCGCTCCTTCTGGGGACATGTGCATAGTCCCACAGACACACCACAGGAGTGTGACTCAGGACTGGAAAGCAACAAGGATGGATTCTGTACAGAAATGAAGCAGCAAATACCCCTCTGTGAGCCTCCAGTGGCAATGCAGCCAGGCCTGGCAGTGACCATGGGAGTCCTCCGGCCCACTCCCAGGGGACACGGGACATCCATCATTGCCCTCCTGCTCAGGATCCCAGTGCTCACTCCTTCTGCCCAAACTTTGGTCGTTCTTTCTACAATCTGGCACCAACTGTGGACCAGACATTGTCTTAAGCACTTTGTGTCATCAAATTCAGTAGTCCCCTAATCCAGTGATGAGGACTAATGACCTGCTGTTATGAATTAACTGCCTGCTATTATTGCCCCAATTTACAGATGGGAAAACTGAAGCTGAGGCTTGAACAGGGGAAATGACTTGCCCAAGGGCACGTGTCTGGGAAAGGCAGAGCTGGGGTTTTAATCCAGGCCTGGTTGCCTCCAACCTAAGCTGAACACTTAACCACTTTGCCAAAATTGTGCCAAACAAGGACCCAGGGAAGGAAACATGGGCTGCAGAGAGAAGCATGGGATGGACACAGATGTTAGCATGAAGAGAGCCACAGAGACGGCAAAAAGCAAGAAGGAAGGTCAAGAATACTGCGGATAGTTCAGTGTTCTAGAACATCCCATGATAATAAAAACAACGATAGCTAACAGTCATTGCGACAACCTCTTGTTAGTGTGGTTTGCAGATGAGGACCGAGGCCCCAGAGCGACTGAGTGGCGGCTCTGGGGCTGAGTCTGGAGTCTGAGCTCCACCACTTCCTTTGTGTGTCTTCCGGCCACATCTCCATGCTAGGCAGACGCTGCCCCACTCCCCGATTCCAAGCACCTGGCGGCCTGCCTCCAGCTGCTGCCCCCCACCCAGTGGGCTGCACCTCCTCCATGGAAAATCCTGCCCACGCTGACCCCATTTCCTCCCCTTCCTCAGATCCCAGGTCTGCTCTGGCCAGAGTCTCACAGGGTCCCGCACCTGCAGCCTGGTCAAACCAGCACCTCTGGCCCAGGATTCCTCTCCCCGCTCCTCAGGGTGCTGTCAGGCCTGCAGGGAGCCCAGCCCTCTGCTTTGACAATGCCAGAAGAGCCAGCACTCTCAGAAATCAGCCTCTTTGCTCTCCTCTCGAGTCAAGGTTGGCCCGGGGCCTCAATGCACTGATTCCAAAGTCACTCCACTGAGCAATTTCAACCTTTCCACCCACCACTGCTTCTTCCTGGAGAAGAAATGGCCAGAAATAGCACTTCCATGGGAGCCCAGTTGCCTGGGGTTGAAGGTGGAGACTCAGTCAAGTCTAATGGTGGCTTCTGCAGTGGCTGGTGCAGCCTGTCCCACTGCCAGGTACTTCACCCTAGGATCCCGGGCGATGACTCAGCCGTGGTGGAGGGTGGGCAAGGAAGACCTGGGCTTTGCTCAAAGCCTCATCCCCAGGTCCAGGCCCCAGAAGCCAGGCCTTGCTCTTTGCCAGGCAGCCTCCCTCCAGGGCCCATTCGAGAAGAGGAAGGGTCAGACAATAACAAGTACTGGCGAGGATGTGGAGATACTGGAGCCCTCGTACACTGCTGGTAGGAATGTAAAAGGGTGCAGCTTCCATGGAAAACAGTCTGGCAGTTCCTCAGAAAGTAAATACAGAGTTACCAAATGACCCAGTGATTCCACTCCTAGGTATATACCGAAGAGGAATGAACATGTACGTCCACACAAAAACTCGTACACACATGTTTATAGCAGCATTATTTATAACAGCCCCAAAGCAGAAACAACCCAAATGTCCATCCACAGGTGAATGGATAAATAAAATGTGGTGTATTCATACAGTGGAATATTATACTGCCATAAAAAGGAATGAAGTGCTGATACATGCTACAACATGGAAGAACCTTCAAAACATCATGCTAAGTGAAAGAAGCCAGACATAAAAGGACACATAGTGTATGATTCCATTTCTAAGAAGTGTCCAGAATAGGCAAATCCATAAAGATAGAAGATTAGTGGTTGCCAGAGGCTGAGGGGGGTGGGGACTGAGGTGTGACTGTTAATGGGTACAGGGTTTCCTTTCAGGGTGATGAAAATTTTCTAGAATTAGATAGTGGTAATGGTTGCACAACTTTGTAAACATATAAAGACCACAAATTGCACACTTTTAAAGGGTGAATTTTGTGGTATGTGAATGATATCTCAGCTTAAAAAGAAGAAGAGGAAGAGGCCCAGAAGTGGCTTGAGCATCCTGCTGAGAACCCGTTCCCCTGGCAGCCTGGGAGTTCTGTGAGGTCAGTACAGCATCTGTCCCATTCGTTACCGTACCCACAGTGCCTAGGACAGTACCCAGTACACAGGAGGTGCTCAATCCTTACTTAATGGATGGGGAAGGAAGGGGCAGGCTACTGGCCACTTGGCCCCTTCTGGGTCCTACATGATCTGGCCTCTGCCCACCTCTCCTGGCATCATACCCCCAACCACCAGGGACCCTTTCAGGACCACCCATGCACCACCCTCTCTCTTGCATCTCTGAACCTTCCCATGTGCTGTTCCCTCTGCCTGTCCTACTCTGCCTTCATTTCACCCAGTTAATTCTTACTTAGCCTCCAGGTCTCAGCTTAAATGTCACTGCCTCTGTGAAGCCTCCACCGGTGCCCCTAGGCTGTGTGAGGTGCCCTTCTCATGCACTTTCTGTTCCCTCCCCAAGAACACCCAACACTATAATGTAGTTGTGCAGGCATTTGTCCCTGTCTTCACTAGACTATACGCTCTGAAGGTGGAGGGGAGTAGGAACCACAAACTTTGTAGCTACTGTGATATTGTTATGTGACATAGGTCAATATCTAATGACTGCAGGAGTAAACAAAGCCTGCCTGGCCTCCACTCAAGCCTCGGAACTGGCCGAAGCATCCTCTCTTGGGCTATTCTACGCTTCTTCCTCTGGACAACAATGCCCCCAGGCTGGACCACAGACTTTTCCATCTCAGAGAGAATCTTCATCCCTTGGCTTATACGAAGAGGCCAGTTTCTCTCTTAGCATCTCTGACACCCTCAGCACCACTGGAACAAGTTGGCCAAGGGCACACCAGGCATGTAGCTACAATCTTCTCCTTTCCAGGACCTCTAAGCCCGGGACTTGCGGCTGTGCTGGGCAGGAGGAGTTGACAGAGACTTGCATCAGCTACCCAGGTGCCTCTGCACATGGGTAATTTATATATAGTATTAGGGTGTGTGCAGGAAAAGTGTTTGCAGACCCTTTAGAATATAAGTGCATGAGAAAGTAAATCTTGTCTGTCTTCTTATCTGGATATCCACCGCCTAAAATAAGAGCTTAACAAATATTTCTTGAGAGAATCAACAAAATATGTACAAGACCTATAAGAGGAAAACTACAAAACTCAGATGGATGAAATCCAAGAAAAATTAAATAAATGGAGAGATATTCTATGTTCATGGATAGGAAGACTCAATATTGTCAAGGTGTCAGTTCCTTATAAACCAATGTTACCACAATAAAAAATAAATAAAAATAAAACCAAAAGATAGCAGACAAGGGTGAAAAAAAGATGTCAGTTCTTCAGGTTTGATGCAATCCCGATCAAAATCTTGGCAAATTATTTTATGAATATTGACAAAATGATTCTAAAGTTTACATGGAGAGGCAAAAGACCCAGAATAGCCAACACAATATTGGAGGAGAAGAACAAAACTGGAGGACTGATGCCACCTGATTTCAAGACTTATCATAAAGCTACAGCAATCAAGACAGTGTGATATTGGTGACAGAACAGACAAACAGATCAATGGAACAGAATGGAGAGCCCAGAAATAGACCCACATAAGTATAGTCAACTCTTAGCCATTGCTGGTAGGAATGCAAAATGGTACAGCCACTTTTGGTGGTTTCTTACAAAACTACACACACTCTTACCACACAATCCAGAAATCATGCTCCTTGGTATTTACCCAAAGGAGCTGAAAACCTATGTCCACACAAAAATCTGCCCATGATGTTTATAGTAGCTTTATTCACAATCACCAAAACTTGGAAGTGACCAAGATGTCCTTCAGTAGGCGAATGGGTAAACTGTAGTACACACAAACAATGGAATATTATTCAGTGTTTAAAAGAAATGAGCTATCGGGGCTGGCCCCGTGGCCGAGTGGTTAAGCTCGCGCGCTCCGCTGCAGGCGGCCCAGTGGTTCGTTGGTTCGAATCCTGGGCGCGGACATGGCACTGCTCATCGAACCACACTGAGGCAGCGTCCCACATGCCACAACTAGAAGGACCCACAACGAAGAAGATACAACTATGTACCGGGGGGCTTTGGGGAGAAAAAGGAAAAAATAAAATCTTTAAAAAAAAAAAAAAAGAAAAGAAATGAGCTATCAAGCCATGAAAAGGCATGGAAGAACTTTAAGTGCATACTACTAAGTGAAAGAAGCCAAAGTGAAAAGGCTACATACCGTACGATTCCAACTATAATGCTATTCTGGAAAAGGCAAAACCTATGGAGACAGTGAAAAGATCAGCAGTCGCCAGGAATTGGAAAGGGACGAGGAATGAGTAGGTAAAGCACAGAGGATTTTGAAAGCACTGGAAATACTCTGATATCCTGAATGATACCATAATGATGGACACATGTCATTATACATTTGTCCAAACCCACAGAACGTCTAACACCAAAAGTGAAACTTAGTGTAAACTGTGGACTTCAGGTGATTATGATGTGTCAATGGAGGTTCATCAATGGTAACAAATGTACTGCTCTGGTGGGGGATATTGATAATGGGGGAGGCTACATGTGTATGGGGCCAGGGGGAGTATGGGAAATTTCTGTACCTTTCCTCAATTTTGCTGTGAACCTACAAATGTTCTTAAAAAAAAAGTAAAGTCTTAATAATAAACAAATAAATAAAACAGACAGAAACCTATGTACAGAGAAGCCTATGTACAAAGTAAGATACAGTTAATCCTCTTTCTGAGACATGCGGTTGGGGGAAGGAATCACTTCCTAATGTATGAGCCAGCATTCATGTACTAGATTTCCTCAAAGGGAGGGAGAATTGCATTGAACTCATCTAATGTGAAGAAGACGTGGGTCTGTAAGGTTTCTCCACAAAGCTGCAAAGACTGTGCCTGTGTACACTTCCCTATCTCCCTCTCCCTGGCTCTTTCCCTCCCCTTCTGTTAAGCTCCGCCCACTACAGGTATCTTGCTTTCCCATCCCCACCCTCAACACAGAGCTTTACCTCAGGGACTCAAAGCAAGGGTACGCTGGTCCAGCAACACAACCCTGGAGCTTCCCCACTCCATTCATGAACACATCAGACCCCAGCTGTGCCAGGTCCCTGTTCACTAATTTTGCTTCTAGAATTCTTCCAGCACCTCCCTCTGCAGCTTCCCTGCAGACCCAGGAACCTGACCTCCCTTCTGCCCTGCAGAGCCTGGCCGCCCAGGAACTCTCCAAGGTAGCTACTCTCATCCCAGTGCCCCTCTCTCCCCAGACGCCCTGAACTCTGCTTATTGGATTCCTGTTGCTCCCCCAACCCTGTCTCTCTCATCTCACTTCCTTTTCCACTTATCTCTCCTCAATTGTTTTAAATAGCCCAATTATTTCATAACTCCAGGCAAGTAATAGATAAAAATATTCCCGGCCCTCCAGGCAGGAGCTGCATAGACAAACATTAAAATGGCTTCACAGACATCACAATAACCTCTAACATTTATTGAATATTTTCTAAGTGTGAGGCACCATGCCAAGACGTTACATGTCTCACCCCAGTTAATCCCCACAACAACCCCAGGACTTAGGTGCTATTATCAACTCATATTCAGCGGAGAACTCATAAGATTTGCTCAAGATCACTTAGCTAATAAGAGTTGAGACTCAATTCTAGGCTGGTTGATTTGGGGCACAATTGGTGTTTCAGGCATAAGTAGTGACAAGAGATCTTCACTCAAATATAACCAAGAATCAAATCCATTCCTATCAATATTCAGGTAGAGAAAACAAGTTGCCTATGAAAGGGGAAATTCCTCCGGCTCCCACCTGCCCACTTTGAACCTTCTGTCTGGTTTCCCTGGTCCCACTCTGCTGTCTCTTAACACCCCCACCCCCATGCCTGTCTGCCTGGCTCTTAATTTTCTCCTAAAGATGCTGCATCTTGCTTCTCTCCCTCAGCACTGTGTTACACAGGACAGGAGCAAATCCCACTCCGGGCTTCCACCTGTCTGGCAGAGGAAATTAAACAAGATTTTTGAAAATTTTAAAGGTAACTACCTGAGAAATTGAAATAGAGATTTACATCTTCCGTAACAATGGAAAAGATAAAAGCAAATAAACACAGTATTCATCAAAGTCACAAAACTAAAGAAATAACACAGAAACATAAACGCCACAAAACATGAAACAAGTTGACCAAAACCCAAACATCTACGCTAATAATAAACGAAATAATGTCTCCTCCCCTATAAAGCAGGAAAGATTTGGTTGCCAAAAAAAAAAGAAAAAAAATTCAATCGTGCTGCTTACAACAGAGACATCCCAACAAAATAACAGAGACTAAAAATAAAGGAAGTCGCAAATATAACACAGCAAACACAAAGAAAGCGGAGGCGGCCACATTACTACCAGGCAGAATGGAATTCAGGGCAAAAAGAGGAGATAATCAACTTTAGGTTGATTAAACAAAAGGATACTTCCAAATGAAATCAGAAACAGAAAGCAGATCACTGGTTGCCTGGGGCCAGTGGGGGAGGGGGTGGCGGGGAGACTGAAGTCATTATCAGTTAGGAAACTTTATGAATTGCATAATCAGTAAAGCAAAATTCAGTAAAACAAAAACTGTTAGTATATAAGACAGAAACACAATTTTTCCTAGGGGAAAAATTCAGCACACAGACGCCCTAAAGAAAAGATCAGAGGGGGACAAAGATTTATGGACAAGGATGTTCACAGCGGCATGGTTTATATACATTGTTTATAATCAAGAAACACTGGAAGCAACCCAAATGTCTAAACAATTGGAGACTGATTAGGTAAATTATGGAACATCCATATAATGGAATATTCTGCAGCTGGTGTCTTTCAGGAATTTTTAATGACACGGGAAAAATGCTTGATATATAACATAGAATGGAAAAACAAGAGATCAAAACTATACATTCAATACAATCTCCATTGGAAAGGAAAATGCATCCCACACATGCACATACTTCTTACTGGAAAAAAATCAAGATATTAACTGTGGTTATCAGTGATTTTTCTTTTATGCTTGCCAGAATTTTCCAACCATTTAAAAACATGTAGGTACTATCTTCCTAATCAGAATTTTCTAGTTTCAATAAAAACAAAAACCCTCCACAGAATGATAGCCAAGTGGTAGGAACCATCTTTCTGCGAAGAGTTTCTAGGGCAGAAATGAGGTCTCCAGCTGACTGACCCCTTGAAGGAAATGCTGAAGCTGGGATTCCTGTGTTGGGTAGGAAGTTAAACGGCAACAATAATAATAACCCCTTTGTCTATATCATGCAGGGGTCAGCAAACTATGATTCAATGGCCAAATCTTGCAATTTTGAACTGCTTGAGAGTTAAGAATGGTTTCTATATTTTTTTAACGGTTGGGGGAAAAAATCAAAGAAGAATAATATTTCGTAGCACAGGAAAATGATATGAAAGTCAACTATCAGTGTCCATCAATGAAGTTTAATTGGGACATCCGCTCTTTTTTTTCATATTGCCTCTGGCTGTTTTCTCCAAGGAAACAGAGACCATATGGCCCGCACAGCCTACAGTATTTCTTATCTGGCCCTTTATAGAAAAAGTGTGCTGATCTCCGGTGCAGCGCTTTTTGGCTAACAAAGCATGTTGGAAACCACACGTCGTTTCACTCTTAGAATAAAAGTCTCATGGTCTCATGGCAGGAGAGGAAGAAATCGATGTACTTCCAAGGTGGATGATGGGATCAGGGCCAGGAGGGACGTGGGCGGGCAGATCAGGCTCAAAGTCTTCACCTGCTGAGGAATGATGGGGGCACAAAACCCCGAGAGCCTGCTGTCATTCAGCTTTGCCCCCTCTGTCTCTACCCCCAGCCCCAACTCAGCCACCTCTCCCCTCTGAGAGCAGCGGTGTTTCCTGCCAAGAGCATGACCTTCTGCAACCTGCGTGATGGAGACTGCAGCTGCAAAAAGGATGGTATTTTTATCCGGACCCTGCTTCCTGTTTGCAGGCTGTGGGTTTTGTTTGCCGGTGTTTGGTTTTGTCATTTCTGATACAAACTCGGCTCCCTGTCACATCAGAACAGAGATGTCTGTCCCCTAATAGGATGTGCTGCCAGCCACTAGGCCAGCTGCCCGGGGGCCCCTGTCCTTCGGACTCTCCCCTCCAGCTGCACCATCTCCTGTGATGTCGAGATACCATCTTCTGCCTGCTCAGGAACAGAAACCGGGGTGGCCGAGTGGGTAGAGGGGAAACAGCATTTCTGCTGCAGGAAATGGAAAAATCCACCCTCTTATCAGAGAGGAGCTGGCTGGGCCGGGAGGGGAGCGAGGTGCAGGTTTTCCAGGGCTTCAGGAACCCACTGTTCTTAGCAAAGTCTGGCTCAGGGAGGGCCAGGGCAGGTGCTGGAGGCACACTTAATAGAGGACCGGGGAGTCATTTGCTGGAACTGTCTTCAGTCCTGGGACTTGGGGATCATTTGCTGATGCTCCCAGCAATAGAGGAAAATGGACTGTCCTCAACTCCCCTGTCCCAAGGATTCAGCTAGATGGGGGAACAGAGAGCAGATACATTGGCATCTAACAAGCAGGTGACAGCAAGAGCTCACATTTACTGAGCACTTACTGTGTGCCTAGCACTGTGCAGGAATTAGCTCATTTAATCCTTGCAACAGCCCCGGGCAGCATCGAGGCAGCCTCTTTAATCGCTCCTATTTTCCAAGTGGGGATACTGAGGCACAGTGAGTTTAACTAACTTGCCCCAAAGCACTCAGCTGGTAAGAGACTCCGTGCTTACTCTGCCAGGAGGATTTCAATGCATGTCTCAGAGCTAAACCTGACCCCAGGTCCCAAGAGCTGGGGATCCACAGCCTGGAGCCTTCGTGCTTCCTGTCCTGCCAGTACACCCAGTGCCGGACTCTGAGCCAGAGGGATGAAAGGCTGACCTTTGCTACAATCATTCCACCCCGGAGAGAGGTCACCAAAATGTACCGTCAGGGGACAGGCAATCTGCCCAAGCATTGCACCTGGCGCCATAACACAGGTGTAGTGGCCGAGAATTCAGACCCCACCCTTTCCCAGTGATGCGATCCCAGGGACATCATCTCTTCTACCTGAGCCTCAGAGCCCTCATCTGTAAAATAGGAGTTTTAACCTTATAAGGTTTTCTGAGAGGTACATTATAAAGTGCTGATATAATAATAATAATAAATATTATTTAGCTAGTCGGTTCTCCCCCTCCCAGCAGGGCTCCCGCAGGAATGTGCAGCCCAGTCTTCAAGCTCCAAGACATCAAATGGCAGCTGCAGGAAGTGGGCATCTTTGGAGACGCTGTGGCAGACCACAAGACAGAACCAAAGGGCAGCCTGGCTGTGGCAGCCAGTGCCGGAGATGCTGCCCACGCGCCCTCACCTCCTAGGACTCACACTCTCGTGTAGTTGCCTCCCACACTGAATAGGACCGACTGACGTGTGTCACCGCAGAATGGAGTAGGACTTCCAAAGCTGGGTCATAAAAGATCTTATGACTCCCGTCTTGCTCCTTGGATCACTCACTCTGGGGGAAGCCAGCTGCCATGTCGTGCAGACACTTAAACAGCCCTGTGGAGCGACCACAGGCGGGAACTGAGGCCTCCTGCCAACAGCCAGATGAGGCAGCCACGGTGGAATCAGAGCCTCGAGCCCCGGTCAAGTCCTCAGATGACGAAGCCCTAGTGACATATTAACTACAACCTCATGGGAAACCCTGAGCCGGAACCACCCAGCTACCCTCAGATTCCTGAGCCCCAGAAACTGTGAGATAATAAATGTCTGTTAGTGTTTTGAGATGCTATGTTGCTATGCGTGCTGAGTTGCAGCATAGATAACTAATACACTAGAGAAGAGATTCAACCAGAGGTAGAGGGTTCAAGCCTGAAGACACAGCTCTGAGTTGGGCATCATGAGGGCTGAAGGGCCCAGGCCTCCTAGACACCCCAGAACCAGAGCTCCCCCCACCCCAGTCAGTCAAATTTCCGTTCACAAGGGAAATTCTTCACTGAACCCTACAGCTGACTAAGGGTTTCTGTTTCCACCCACAGGGCTGAAAACACAACACCTGGGTCTCTTTCTTGTTCCAGAGGCACAACCCAGGCTTCTGTACTGCATGAGGATGGGACCAGATCTCAGGCACCCTCCTGAACTAAGGGTACCCCTGACCTGGCTGGAGAGAGGTCGGGGAGGGGACTGCAATCCTCTGCTCCCATCAGCCACCTACAGTTTCCTAAATCACAGACCTGAATGTGCTTCTCTCCTGCTCAAAAACCTCTCATGGCTCCCCATGGACTTCACCCTGTCTGACAGCTAGCCCAGTGGTTCTCACAGTGTGGGCCTAGTAGCAGCAGCATCACCTGGGGATTTGTTAGAAATGTAAATCCTGCAGCTCTACCACAGACCTACGGAGTCAGGAACTCTGGGGGTGTGCCCAGCAATCTATGGTTTAGCAAGCCCTCCTGGGGATTCCAACGCTCCAGCCTCCTGTCTCACCATTCCTTCTTGGTTCTCCTGTGCTCTAGAGATACCCAACTTCTCCCCCATCCACAAGTATTCACCAGGTACCAACTCTGTGCCAGGTGTGGGCACACAGCAGTGAACAAGACAGACACCAGCTCTGCCCTCCTCTCCTTCTGGAATATTCTTCCCTTCCTCCCACCAGCCAAATCCCTGCCCAGGCCTCACACCAGTGCAGGTGGTTGAACATTAAAAGAGCGAATGAATACATAACTGATGCACCATCTCAGTTAAGCCTCCCCTGACCCTGAATTAAGTGCCCTCAGCAGAGTGTGACGTCAACCAGAGGACCTGTCACCCTTTGCAGTGGCCCGTAAGGTGCCCGGGGCCATGTGGGGTTGTGGAGCACTCGAAATGTGCATAATCCCGACTGAGATGCACTGTGAGCGTAAAATGCCCACTGGACTTTGAAGATTTAGTTCTAGAAAAAGATGGAAAATGTCTCATTAATAATTTTTTGTACTGATTACTGTTGAAAGGATATATTGAATTAAAGAAAATATACTAGACAAATTAATCTCACCTGTTTCTTTTCTACTTTAAGGCGGCTACTAGAAAATTAAAATTATGTGGCTCACATTATTTTTTTCATTGACCAGCACTAAGCTAGATTGTACATATTTAGTCACATGACTATGGGCTGTGAGCTCCGTGAGGGCATCTCTGTCCATCCATCTTCCTTCCTTCCTTCCTTCCTACTTCCCTCTCTCTCTTCCTCCCTCCCTCCCTCCCTTCTTTCCTTCCTCACTCTCTTCCCTCCTCTTCTCTCCTTCCCACAAACATTTATTGGATATCTGTTCTTGTACCCCCACCATGAGGCCTGGCACAAAATAGGTGCCAATGATGTTTGTTGAATGAGTAAACCAGCACTCAGAATGCAGGCTGACCCCGAGGTGACCCTGAGAGAGTCTCCCTCCTATTCAACTCCTCATACCTGCTTGCTTGGGTGTAGTTTTCCCATTTCATTTCAAAAGAAGCTAAATTCCAAAGATGTCCTTATGTAACTTGGGGCTAGGGTCAGGTTTCCTCCTACCTATGGGGCTTAGGCGCACTCAGGTCCTGGGCCAGGACTCGGTGTGCAGGACACTTTGTTCTCAAAGTTCCAGGAGGCTGGCCAGGGCGTGGATGTGGGCTTGGAGCTTTAGTGCCAAGCTCTCAGGGGAGGGGAGGGCCCCAGGCTGAGCCCTGCACTGCCCCCGCCCCCCATGTCCCACAGGCCTGGGAAGATGAGGGTGCACGCAAGGCAGTGGGACTCAGGCTTCTGGGGCCTGTGAAAGAGTCACTGTGAGTATTACAAGCCTATGTCCCAGAATTTCAGACTCAGCTGCCCCTGACTGCACCCCTCCCCACCCCCCACCTCCCTGCCCTCCAGTTTGAGAGGCTGCAGGACACTGGGATGAGCCACAATACCTTGCAGGAGCTGCCCCTTGGAGCTGGGAAGGCAGCAAGAAGGCTGGCATAGTGCCCGGCCTTTCCTCTCCTGGGGCACATTCGCAGCTGGCATGAGGTTGTGGCCCCTGCACCATGGCCCAACAGCTAGCAGCGACATCCCTCATGCCTTCCCACAGGTTTCACACCCTTTCCAACTTAGTGTTGAACCACCAGAGACTTTCCCTGCCCCAGGGCCCTTGCTTATGCTATTATTGCTGCCTAGAATGCTCTCTTCTAGCCCAGCCTCCTCTATCTTTCTGCATGGCTGTCTCCTTCTCATCCTTCAGGTCTCCTAAAAGTCACCTCCTTGGAGAGACCCTCCCTGACTGACCTCCCTATCTATGTCACAGTCCTTTGTCCCCTACCAAAGCACCCTGCCTGTTCCTTCATAGCAGGAGATTTGGGGGTGGGGTGGGAGTGACCTGCTACCTTTGCCTTAAAGAATTTTACTCTCCCTTTAAGATACTCCATGGGCCATGACACAATTTTTCAGGCACTCAAACCACACAGCTGAAATATCCTCATGTACAAGCTGAATGGAAGAATCCCCATACACGTGAGTCCACGCTCTGTGATTCCACCTGCATGATGCTCTAGAACAAGCAAAATTACCCACACACTTCACACCCACTAGGATGGCTAAAATCAAAAAGCAGACAATAACAAGTGTTGATGAGGATGTGGAGAAACTGGAGCCCTAGTGGGAATGTAAAATGGTGCAGCTGCTGTGGAAAACAGTCTGGCAGTTCCCCAAAAAGTTAAACACAGAATGACCACATGACCCAGAAATTCCACTCCTAGGTTTGTACCCCAAATAATTGGAAGCAGGAACTCAAACGCATGTATGTACATCCATGTTCGCAGCAGCACTGTTCACAATAGCCCAAAAAGAGCCAAAAGGTGGAAACGACGCGAGCGTGTATGTACATTAGGTCATGAAAAGGAATGAAGTGCTGACACGGGCTACGATACGGACGAACCTTGAAAGCATTATGCTAAGGAAAAGAAGGCAGACTCAAGAGGCTACCTATGTGTGACCCCATTTATACGAAATTTCCAAATAGGTAAACCCAGAGAGACAGATAGCAGATTGTGACCACCTGGAGGGAGGGGAGAATGAGGTGCCACTGCTTCACGGGCACAGAGTTTCCTTTTGGGGTGATGAAAATGTTTTGCAACTAGATGGAGGTAGTGGTTATGCAACATGGTGAATGCACTAAACGCCACTCACTTGTCCACTTGAAAATTGTTAAGTTTATGTTATGTGAATTTCACCTCAAAAAACACAAAACAAAAACAAAGAAAAACCAACAGTTTAAAAAACCCACATCAGAACAGTACTTGCCCGGAAGTGAGCAGAGGACCAACTGGGAAGGGGCATGAGGGAACTTTCTGGAGTGATGGTAATGTTCTAGACCAGCACTAGTCCAAGAGAAATATAATGTGGGCCATATACATTAATTTTAAATTTTCTGGTAGCAATATTAGAAAAGAAACAGGTGAAAACTTTTTTTTTTTGAGGAAGATTAGCCCTGAGCTAACATCTGCTGCCAAACCTCCTCTTTTTGCTGAGGAAGACTGGCCCTGAGCTAACATGCGTGCTCATCTTCCTCTACTTTATATGTGGGACGCCTGCCACAGCATGGCTTACCAAGTGCTGCCGTGTCCACACCCGGGATCTGAACTGGCAAACCCAGGCCACTGAAGCGGAACGTGCGCACTTAACCACGGCGCCACTGGGCCGGCCCTGAAATCTTAATCTCATATTTTATTTAATCTACTATATCCAACATATTATCAACATGTCATCAATATTTTTAAATTCTGTATCTTGACTGTGGCAGTGGTCACACAAATTGACATCTGTGATAGAAAAAATTGCATAGAGTTAAATACACACATACACACACCCAGGAGTGTATGAAAACTGCATAGGGGTGGCGAATTGTATCAATGTCAATTTCCTCATTGTGACATTATATTACATTTTGTAAGAAGTTACCATTGGGGTAAACCAGGCGAAAGGTAGAAAAGATCTATTATTTTTTTAATCAGCACGTGAATCTAAAATTATCTCAGAATAAAAAGGCGTGAGCTCCGTCCACTGGGGGCGGGGCCTTGGACTCCTGCGATAAAAGGCAGGAGTGGCGAGGGCATGTGGCCATTCATATGGGCTGTGCCAGGCGTATACACTGGGCTGAGGCAAACCGGACTCAGCCCTTGCCTTGGTGGGGGGTCACAGGGACACAGGCGCTCAAATGCATGGAACCATGCCATGAGGGCGCACGGCAGGGACAAGGTCCAGTCATAGGCTCAGCATGGCCACGAGACTGCAACTTGTCAGCTAAACACCCACCGATCTAATCGAAGCATGTTGATGGCTGATAGCTAATATGTTCTGGAACCTTCCTCTGTGCTGGGCACTGTGCTAAAGCAAGGCTCCATTTTGTCCTCGGTACAAACCTTTAAGTAGGTATTATTATTTCCATTTAACCAAAGAGAAACTGAGGCACATGAATAGGTTGAGTGATTTGCCAAGGTCACCTATAAGCAGTGGAGCCAGGATTTGAGCCCAGATGTCTCATTCCTGAGCCCTGGGTCACTTGAGGGACTCCCGGGTTGGACTGCACAGGAAGCTGATCTTCCGTAACTGGGAGATCTTTAACCATCCTCACCCCCTGGAACCACTCCTCCGTCACCTCCATCAGCGCCAGCTTGAAGTTTGAGCATTAACGCGCTGACGAGGCCAGAGGAGCCCCTACCGCAGTGCCCTTTGACCATCACTACGGCAGCCGACTGCAGCCCGTGTGTATGCGTGTGTGTCTGTGTGTGTGTGTATGCGTGTGTGTGTGTGTGTGTGTCCCTCTGGGCCCAGCCTTGCCCTCTCAAGTCCCTTTTAAAAACAGAAGTTTTTAAAAACTGATCGTCATGACGAACAGGTAAACAAAATGTGGCATATCCATACAGTGGACTATTATCCGACCATGAAAGGAGTGACGGTTCTGAAAGATGCTACAACACGGATGAACCTTGAAAACATCATACTAAGCCAATGAAGCCAGACACAAAAAGTCACATATGCTATTGTTCCATTTATGGGAAATGTTCAGAATAGGCAAATCCAGAGACAGAAAGCAAATGGGTGGCTTCCAGGGGCTGGGCAGAGGAGGAACTGAGGAGTGACTGCTAATGGGTACAGGGTTTCCTTCTGGGGTGATGAAAATGTTCTGGAACTTGGTACAGGTGATGGTTGCAACATTCTGAATGCACTAAATGCCACTGAATTGTACACTTCAAAATAGCTAATTTTGTTATGCGAATTTCACTTCAATTAAAAGAACAAAAGAGCAATTTCCAGACTGCAAGAGGCTTTAACTTCACAGCTTCTGCCCCAATTCTTGACATAACCAGGGAGAGGGGATTCCAGGTTGGGAAGGCCCACCCTCCACCCCAGGCTGCCCCCTGCGGCCGAGCTGGGCCTCTCTGTGGGTAAAAGATGTGCTTTGTCTCACCCCCCAGCCGTCTAGGATGTGAGGGGAAAGCACGCAGCCCTCCTTTGTGCCAGGTTCCGAGAAGCTAACCACAAGAGTGCTGGTGACAGATGTGCCAGCATTTGTGGGACACCTGCTAAGTGCAGAGTGCTCTGGACGTCATCCTCTTTCATTCTCTCCACAACCCAGAGACACAGGCTGCCGTCCCCATTTTACAGACAGGGAAAGAAGCTCAGAGAGAGCAAGTTCCCTGCTGAAGTTCACCTAGCCAGTAAGCGGTAGAGCCCACGGGTGGCCCTCCTCCTGCTGCACACCTGCCCGGGATTTGGGAGCTCCCCTGTCCCCCACAGCCTGTGTGATCACTCTCCCTCCAAACCAGGAGCAGGAATCAAAGCTCACACGCTTTTAGAACACAGGTAGCAAGTGCTGCCCTCAACACAGAGCCAGGCTGTGCAGGGGCAGGCTGAGGCTGCACCAGAAGCCAGGAGACCTGGAGGTGAGAATACAGGCGCTGGATTCTAGCTGTGTGAACCTCAGCTAGGGGAAAGTGGCACCCTCGCCGAGCCTCGGCGTCCTTATCTGTGAAGCTGAGCACACGCTGCAAGGCTTGGATGAACAGCTGACGCATATGAAGGATGCAGCGCTCGGCAGGGCAGGGCGCAGGCGGAAGGGCGCAGAGAGGCAACCTGCTGGGGTGAAGCTGCTACTTCTCCTCCGTCCGGTCCCCTTGCACCCCGGCCCCAGGGCCGTCTCACACTTGCCGTGCTGGAGCCAGGTGTTTCCCTGGGCTGGGACAAAGGCAGGATTTGTCCCACGCTCCCAATCGGAAACTGAGGCCATTGTGAATGCCAGCCTGGCTAAGGGGACAGAGCTTGGGGGACAGACAGCCCCGTGGGACTGGGACTGAGGCCACCGGCATGATTTCAGGCTAACCCAGCCCATTTAATGGTGTTTTCCCAGCCAGAAGGAGGCCATGCTAATTAAGTGGAATGAGACGGTCTGCAAATGGATTTCTGCAGCTCCAACTCCAAGAGGATCTGGGAACTCCCAAACTGGGTCAGAGACTGTCAGTCCTTCCAAGTCACCTGGAAACACCCACTCCTTATCTGCATCTCAAAGCCTGGCTCTCTGTTGGTAATTTAGGCCCCCTGCCCTCTGCACCCTGGTCCCTGGGTTCGGGTCTTACTCCAACTGCCCAGCCTACCCCAATGGGCACTGTGCTTCTCTCTGGAGAGGCCAGTCCCCTGGCTACTCCATAATGCCAGGCTCAGAGGTCCAGGGTGGGCTAGAAGTCACACCTGGTAGGGAGGGGCTTGGTGGGGAGGGTATGGCTGTGTGTCATGGCTGGTTTGGAATTGAAGCCTCCGGGGCTGTGAGTCCAGGTCATGGGCAGGGCCCAGCAGAACCTGCCGAGTTCATCAATGAGAATGGAAAGAATCAGCCCCAAACAAAGTCCAAACAGAAAGCAAAAGCGGCAGCTTGGGTGCTAACCAGAAGTCCCAGGCTGAGGGGCCGAGCTCAGACGTGGCCTTCAACAGAAGCCATCAGCCACGGCCCAGATATATCCTGGGGATTTCCTAAGAGCAATAGAAGATTCTGTTTAGCAAGGGTTTGCTTTGTGCCAGGAAGTGTGCCCATGTGCATTACATACATTTCCTTGTTTAAACCTCAAGCATCCTGTCAGCGTTCCTACCTTACAAATGGTGAAACTGAGGCTCAGAGAGATGGAGTGACTTGCCGAAGGGCACAGCAGAGGCAGGACCCCAGGCCTGGCTGGCTCCAAGTGCTTGCTCTCCATCACTGCTACTCCACCTCTTGACTCATGGGAAAATCTGACAGTGCACCCTCGGTGGCCCACCAGGCTACTGGGCCCTCGCCGAGCCTTGCATCCTGATGTGACTCTGAATCAGGTCAGCATGGTGAGCACCCTGGGGTCGGTGCTCAACGTGGTCACACTGCAAGACCTGGTTGGTTGCCCGTGTCCTGTGGATACCCTAAGGCTCAGGGGCCTGACTAGTGGGGATGCAATGAGGGCGAGCTTCATGGACGTGTCCAAAGGAGACAGTAACAAGGAGTCTGGCGCTCCAGGGGGTTGGAGGGCTTCTTAAGCCGAGGGAACCTGGCTGACGCTGGACCTTTTTGGGGGAGGGTCACCTGGGACCCCTGGGGGCCGTGGCTGCAGTGTGGCCAAGCCTCCATCTTGCTGAGGGGGGTTTTGCACCTGAGAGTACAGGTGCGCTTTCTGTGGACAATTGGGAGATTTTAAGAGGCTGTGGGTGGGAGGGGCGACAATGAAAGTGAGAGCTGATGGAGAAGGCTGGGAGAGTGCGGGAGGGAACCACGAGACGTCCATCGGGGCGCCCTGACCAGGTGCTGCAGTGTTAGACTCCTCTCCTGTCTCCCCCCAAAACCCTCAGTGCAATCTGCACGCCTTCCCACTGAGAAAGCACAACAGCAAAAACAAAACGAGCGGAGCCAAGAGCCCCCAGCAGTGCTCCCGGGCCACAGCCCACCCGCGTCCTGGAAGGTCCCTTGTGAAAGGTGTGGGGGACCCTGGAGGTCTTTCCAGGCTGAGGAGGTCCCATGACCTGCTCTGTCATCCACACAGTTTGACCTCTGCTTGCTGCAAAAGGGGGGCAGCTTAGTGTGGCGATTAGGGCACAAGCCAGAAAGCCTGCATTCAGTTCCCAGGTCTGTCACTACCTAGCTGTGTGACTTTGGCCAAGTGACTCCACCTCTCTGCGCTTCTGTTTCCAAACTGCAGAAACAGGGCAATCACAATACCTCTCATATGGTTGCTATGAGGATTCAACGGGTGAATATTTATGAAGCACATAGCAAGAGCTGGTAAGTGTCTTTTTTTCTTCCCAACTTTTCATTTTTAAGTAGCTTTATTGAGGTATAATTCACAAATCATACATACCCATTTAAAGTATACAATTCAATGAGGTGGGGTTTTTTAACCATATCTACAGAGTTGTAGAATCCTCACCATAATCAATTGTAGAACATGTTATCACCCCCAAAAGAAACTCCATCCCCATTAGCAGCCACTCCCCACCACCACCCCAAGCCCTAGGTAACCACTAATGTACTTCCCGTCTCTATAGATTTGCCTGTTACGAACATTTCATACAAAAGGGATCATATGATATGTGGCCTTTTGTGTCTGGCTTCTTTCACTTAGCAGAGTTTCAAGGTTCATCCATGTGTAGCTGTATTCAGGCTTGTTTTCTTTCTATGGCAGAATATTCCATTGTATGCAGATGCCACATTTTGTTTGTCCATTCATCACTGGATGGACATGTGGGTTGTTTCCACTTTGGGGCTATTATGAATAATGCTGCTATGAACGCTCATGCACAAGTTGTTGTGTGGACATCTGTTTTCCAATCTCTTGGGCAGAGACCTTGGAGTGGAATTGCTGGTTCTTTAGGTAAGTTTTTGTTAAATAAACATCCTCATCTCATCTCGTACCACCCCACGGAAAAGATGGGAATTAACCTTTATTGAGGATTTACTACATGCTAACTACTGTTCTAAGTACACTTAGATATACAATTTCATTTAATTCTCGCAAGTTTGTTGAGGTGGCTATTACTGTTACAGCCACTGTCTAGAGGTCAAAACTGAGGCACAGACAGGAAAAGCAATGGGCCCAGGGTCACAGAGAGAACATGTAGAGGAGTCAGAATCTGCACCTGGAAAGGGCCTGACTCTTCCCATCATCTCTGCTGGAGTCCACGGGGCAGGGGTGTGCGCCAGGGCTGGGGGGAGGCAGAAATGGAAGCATGGGGAGCCCGTGCCCCTCGCCCTTGCCTAGCGGAGAGGGGCCCCCTCTGCAGGAGCTCACAGGCACCCAGGGAGCTGAACTTGTCCACAGGGACCCCTGGGCCGAAGCAGAACGAAACCAGCCGAGTTCAAAGCAGAATGAAACCAGCCGAGTTCACACTCTACAGACAGGAGGGGAAGTAAGAGGCGTGTCAGGTCTCTGTGGTCAGACCAGGACCAGGAAGCTGTCTCTGGGAACTTCTCCATTTCCACTCCTTTGGTATTCTGTGCTGCGGTTTGTGAGGACACGAGAGGTGACTCCCAGCCTTCCAGGGGTCACTGTGGTCAGGAGGCTCAGTCCTCAGCCAGAAGAGCCCAGAAACGCCCTCTGCTTCAGGACCTGGAGCCACAGCAGTCCCCAAGCCCCAGGGGACTGATGAAAGCTTGCTGCATCTGTTGACACTGAAGTCAACTCCTTCCGCGACCAGACATTCTCGCCCACCACCCACACAGCCTCTTTTGAACACCAGAACACTTGGGAGGCTGAATTGGGGACAGGCGGGGGGTTGGGTGAGCCAGGAAGCAGCGCAGAGCCGCAGATGGGCTCCGAAGGCCACATCTCATGGAATCTGGAGGGGGCAGGAGAGCAAGGAAGGAGACCCAAGAGCCCCCAGACCCTGCCCCGTTCCCCAGTCTGTGGGGGGCCAAAGCCACCCTCGTGGCCATTCACACCCTCCCGAGCACCTTTCTTCATCAACACATCATCTTTCCTCACGCACTTGCTTATTCCTGCCCTGACCCCAGCACTCCTTCAGGGCTTCTTGGGGTGAGCAACCTCATCCATCATGCCAGGAGTTTTCTGGACAAAGTTTTCTGTTGATTTTACTTCTGAATCACAGGGGCCGCACCCTTTACCCCTAGGTACCACCTATAGTCTCTACATATTTGTCTTCATGTCTATCTTTTCATTTTTAAGGTGTAGGATTGTGCAGTAGTTAGAGCAAAGATTTGACATTCATTCGACCCAGAATAAAAATTCCACTTAGCACTTTGGCACTGTGAGACCCCAGCAAGTCTCTGAATCTCTCTGTGCCTCAGTTTCCTCTTCTGTAAAACGGGCATAGCATCCTCTGCCTTACAGTTTCTATCTTCACTGCTCCCGGCCCAGTTCAACACTCCAGAGCCAACATGGCTCTTGTTGCCACTGAACAGAAGGAATGGGGACCTTGGCTCAGGGCCACTGGTCACCTGACATTCATTGTCCACTCCCCACAACTTCTCTGGGTGCCTCAGGCAGCCTGCCAGCACGGCCTGCCCCTAGGAGAGGGCAGGAAGCCAGGTGTGGGAGGCAACAATGCTGGGGGCCGACACAGTGTGGGCTGGCTGAGGCCTTTCCTCCTTGATCAGGGCTGGCATCAGCCTCCCAGGGCCCATCCAGCTGGTGATAAGGCCAGAGGGAGTCCTGAAGCAGAAGAGGAACTAAGCAGGCCAGAGGCCCCTGACCTGGTTCTCAGGTAGAAAGCAGGGGATGATGCAGGCTGGTTTAGGGGGGTGGGGAAGGTTGGGGATGGAGGGAAATCCCATCCCCAGGGAAGAAACTTACAGAAGAGCAAGGTCCCCATCAGAACCAGGCTGAGGTTCTTCTGGGCAATCTCCTTAAGAGCCGGTTGGTGAAACTGAGGCACAGCCTAGCCCTCCAGGTGAGCCATCACATTGGAGGTACAAAGGAGTCTTGGTCCACCCCGGGCATTTCACTGACCAGGACCAAGGCAGCAAGACCCAGTCCATCCTCCTCAGTGGGTAAGGGTGTGGCCCTCTTCTACACTTTGCACAGGTCAGGACTGGCTCAAACACCAGTTGGGTTTCTATGTGCAGCTGAGCAGCACCAGGACAGGCAGAGGCCAACATCCTACAGTAGCTCTGATTATTCCATTTACAGAGGAGGAGGCTGGGACTCAGAGAGATTGAGTGACTTGTCCAGAGTCACACAGCAGGTGAATAGTAGAACCGTGGCTGGACTCTAGGACTGAATGCTTCCGAATTGCATGTCTCTTTCCCCATGCTGCCTGTACGGCAGGGCCGGGGGCAACACAGGGGAGAGTAAGATTCCGAGGGAGGGCCAAGGAAGGGCAGAGAATCAAAGGAAACGGTCACTGGCCCGGAAGAGGACATGGGCATTCCCAGTGGGAAGTAAGGCATGAGCAAGAGAATGCAGCTGAGATCTGCAGGGGTCCATGGGTCGAGGAGCACTGGGAAGCGAGTTGGCGTGAAGATCCTGGAGGCCACTTTAAGGCATATGGACTATCAGTCAAGGGAAACCAGAAAAACCAATATATAAAACAAAGCTTCCTCCCCCTTCCTCTAACCCTAGGCAAAGCCTGCCAACCAGGCCACTGAGCACACAGTAGGTGCTCAAAAAATTCTTGACTGCTGGGACAGAATCTGCTGTGTTTGCCATACCCTGTTTCCTTATCCTCCGTGGCACAAGCCTAGACTCTCTCTCCCAGTCTCCCTTGTAAGGCAGGACCACAGTCTTGGTCCTGGTCAATGGAGTGTAGGCAGAAGTGACCTATGCCACTTGCACGTCTGGCCTGTATAACCCTCCCTTGGAATCTCCACGCATTCTCCATCCCTGGCCTGAACGGACGGGACCCAAGGTCAAGAGCTGTCCTGCCCAATATGGCGGCTACAAGCCACATGGGGCCACGGACACTCGAAATGTGGCTAATCTCAATTGACATGTGATACGACTCCACGTTGAAATGATATTTTGGATATAGTGGGCTAAATAAAACATGTTATTAAAATTAATTTCACTTGTTTATTTTTACCTTTTTAAACGTGGCTACGAGGACATTTAAAATTCCATACGTGTCTTGTATTATATTTCTACTGGATAGCACATAAGAGCCATAAGATGGAAGGAACCTGGGTATGGGATCACTGTGTGGAGCAGAGTCACCTAGGAGGGCCTTCCGGAGTCGTGCACCCATCACCACAATCCATTTTAGAACATTTCAGTGCTCCAAAATGAAACTCCATACTCATTAGGAGCCACTCCCAATTCCCCACCCACAACTCCAGCCCTAGGCAACCACAAATACCCGTGTTGGACTGTTATGTGAGTAAGAGATAAACTTCAAAATTGCACAGCAGTTATTCTCCTGTTGTACGTTAAAGATGGCCACAAATTGTGACCTTCAAACCCCTGCCATCCGGAAGTGATGTCTTCATCCCTTCCCCTTAAATCTGGGTGGGCTTTGTAACTGTTCCAGGTCTCAAGATACGGGCAGCTTCTGCTTCCTGGATCCTGGAACATTTGCTCATGAAGCCCTGAGCCACCATGTAAGAAGTCTGACTAGGCCAAGGCCACCATGCTGGAGAGGGCACATGGAGAGGCCCTCAGGCTACATGGAGAGAGAGTCACCCAGCTGGCTCCAAGATGTCCCGGCCCCCAGTATGTAAGTCGTCCTAGCTGAGGCCCCAACATTATGAAGCAGAGCAGTTTCCCTGGTGTGCTCTGTCTGAATTCCTGACCCATGAGAGATGACAATAAAATGGTGGTTGTTTTAAGCCACTAAGTTTTGGAGGGGTTTTTAATAAGGCAACAGAGAATCAGAACACCTCTGTAATGATACAGCTCTCCTCCACTAGCTTTGAGGTCCCGGACGCCTCTCTCGGTAACTTCATGGACTTGGTCTACAAGCCCACTGCCCTCTTTGTGGTTTTGCAAATCTGAATCATATCCCCCTCCCCGAGTCTACGACTCAAAGAGTGTGTCAACCGCCAGGCCCATTCATTTACCCAATCAACAAGCTCTCTGGTCCTTCCCTCTGCCTCCTTTTTCTTTCTTTGCCACCAGAAAGTTTTCAAAGACCAAGATTTTTCCCTCAAAATGATACATCCTGAGTCCGCCAGAGTCTAGGGACCCCAGCGCTCTTCTGATCAGCAATGAACTTTCCTTCAACATGGCCAGCCCTCAGCCTTAGGTGGCCTTTGTGTCCCGCCCCCGGAGAATCCCCACCAGCTTCTCCAGCATTGCAGGCAACCCCAGCAGCCTGACAACAGAAAGTGCCTGCTATGGACTAAATCGTGTCCCCCGAAAGTCATATTTTGAAGTCCTAACCCGTAGCATGCTTGTATTTGGAGGTGGCGCCTTGGGGAGATAATTAGGGTTAGATGAGGTCATGAGGGTGAGGCCCTCATGATGGGATCAGTGCCCTTGTAAGAAGACACACCTGAGAGCTTGCTCGCTCTCTCTCTCCCTGCCGTGTTAGGACACAGCGAGAGGGCAGCTGTCTACAAGCGAGAAGGAAGCTCCTCATCAGAAACCGACCATGCTGGCACCTTGATCTTGGACTTCTAGCCTCCAGAACTATGAGAAAATTAATTTTTGTTGTTTAAGCCACCGAGTCTATGGTATTTTGCTATGGCAGCCTGAGCTAAGACAGTGCCCAGTACTTGACTGTGGTCCCCAAGCCATGGCCACCAGGAAAGACTGACCGGCTCAAATGACTTGAGCGATTCTGGCCCTCACCAGCTGTGCCCTGGGAGACACCTGGGTCAATGCGATGATCAGCCACTGAGTGCCATGAGTCAGAAGCTGTTTATTAGCCAGAGCACACCAAGACCAGAATATACTTGCCAAAAATGGAGTTTTAAGAAATCCACAGAGTTGTGTGGGCTTTATGAATATATTTTCAGCTGCAAAGACAAAGACGGTGCATTTGACATGTCCCCAAACCTACCTACTGATCCATCTGTAGAAAATCCAACCCCTCCATTAATTAGTGCTTAACCTTAAGCTTCTTTTAGTGAAAAACAGTTTCATCAACCAGGAGCCTCCCGGAGTGAATGGCTTTTCTCGGAGCCCACAGCTTATTAAATAAGGCAGCACGTCACAGATGACAATGGGACTGCATTGCTTCCATGAAATAAGAACAGTCAGGCTCTCCAGGGCCCAAATGTAAATTTTTTTTTGAATTACAAAAACTTTCTACAGCCTGAAATTATTGCCATATAATGTCTTCTCAGCACCTTGTGTCGAAAACATGAAAACATCAGCTGGGCGTGACCCTTGACACGGCATCTGTCCCAAGACGTGATGGAAAGGACAGAAAAGAGAAGGACAAACTTCCCAAACCCAGGAGCTTTCTCTTCCTATGCCTCATCCTATGCAGATGATGGAAATTCACCACCGACTATAAATGTCTCAGTGCAAATGAGGTCTGATTGCCGGTGGTGGGTGCGCCCTGGGAAGCATGGCTCTAAACTGTGCCTGTTTCTGACAGGTCTCCTTGGGAATGGGTTTGGAACGTGGCTGCTAGGTGGCTGCACCCCCCCGCAGTTGGGGGCCGTGGGCACCTGGCTTGTTTCTCAGGCTCCTTGCTCAAGCAAGACGCTTTCCCTGAGTCCTCACTCCTGGCCCAGACCTTGCTAAGTGCTGTTAGATGGTGAGTGGGTAAGACTGGGCTTTTGAAAAGGGATGCAGGCTTCACGTGGGCGTAGTCCATGACTGCAGCACAAGGCTTAGAGTGCAAGCTTTGAAGTCAGACACTCCGGGCTCTACCTCCTACTTGGGCAAGTTACCACAAATTTCTAAGACTCAGTTTATCCACCCATAAAATGGAGCTACCAATAGTACTTATTTTATAGAGTTGTCAAAAGGATGCAAGGAGATAATGCATGGAAAGACTTCTAGTACCTTGCCTGGCACTTAGCTGTCCAGTGAAAATTGGTAGAGAGGATGATGAAGGTGATGATGGGGCAGTGGTGGGGGGTGCTCAGCTGTGAGTTCTGCTAGGGCCTCTGGCAGACAACCTCACCCATCCATTCAGGGGCTGAGAGAAGAGAGAGAGCCCCTCCCTAAAGAAACTCACCCAGCCACATTGCACCCACCCACCACTGCCACAACCTCAGCCTCAATTCCAGAGAGCTTCACTCCACTAGTTTACAACAGCCCAGATTCCAGCTAACTGATACAGACTTAGATTTTGTTTCTCACCACCAAGACCTAAGAAAGCGACAAAATGGAGGCAAGTGGAGGAGGGCAGAATGGCCCCTACCCCAGGTGTGGGAGTCTTCTATCATCCCACTTCAGTAACTTCCACTTTGTACTTTACCTTAAATATCCAGTTACTTTTCCAGTCTCCAGCTACTCTCTCCTTGCCCAGCTACTCCCTCATCACTCAGCTACTCCCTCTGTTTCCAGATACTCCCTCACTGCTCAGCTACTCCCCACTGCTCAGCTACTCCCTCTCTCTCCAGCTACTCCCTCACTGCTCAGATACTCCTTCTCTCTCCAGCTACTCCCTCACTGCTCAGCAAATCCCTCTCTCTCTCCAGCTACACCTCCTTACCTTACCTGCTCCTTCACCACCCTACTCCCTGACATCCATTCAGATGATCACTCATCACCAAATGACTCTGCCATTCCTCAGCTTCTCTCTCACCCTTGTATTACCCAGAGTTATTTATTATCTTCCAATTTAATACCACTTTGGAACAGTCAAGCAAATCTTGGCTTTGGTTGGGACAAATTTGTCCTGGTCTATATATACCTACCTCTGCAGGAAATTGTGTCTTCCTGGACCCAGCAGCTGATGTTTAGAGATGGAATGTTTCCTGCTTATTATCTTTGAGGCCTTTGGTCTGGGCTACAGGGAGGGGGAAGGCAGAGCCCACAGAGTACAAGGCATGGAACACTGCCAGGCAGAGCCAGGAGTCTCAGCCATGCAGGAAGACCCTGATGGGTTGGGTGGCATGGCCCAGTAGCAGCTCCCCAGTTCTAAGTGTGATGCTGAGACAAGAGGCCCCTCTGCCTCGCCAGGGCCCTGCCCCAACCATCCGTGCACTTTGGGATGCTCTCTCCTAGCTGGAGAGCTTCATTATGGATCTGATTAAATCACAAGGAATCTTATCCCAAGCTTGCCAGAACCCAAGTTATTTTCAGCATCCGTGGGCAGCAAATGGAGAAGAAAGTCATGAGCCGGAAGAAATGACTGTGTAGAAACCTAGCCCATTCAGAGGAGGGTTGGCCACCATGTCCTTGACAAAATGTTAGGTGCCAAGAAAGTTGGGAGAAGTTTTGTGAAATAATCTAGGGTTTTGGTGTTTTTGTTTTTTTTTAAAATAACAAGGGAACAGATCACATTAACTCTGAAAGGTTAGAGAAAGCAATTTATAAAAGCTAATTAGGGTCCCTCCACAGAGCTTTTGCAATTATAGATGGGTTTTAAGCATTCAAATGGCTCAAGCTAAGCAAAACGGATATTTGTGGCTGCTTTAAGAGATGACACAGGAAAACCAGGAAATCCTGAGCACTTTGACTTCTACAGTTTCAGTCAATAGTTTGACGGAAGTTCTTCAGGGGGCAGGTCCTTCTGTTTTAGGGACTCTGAAAGGGCTCCCTAATGCAAGCAGGCTTCAAGTGTTACATTATGTAGGGTGGCCAAAGCCTTTAATTTCCACTGGTTTACAATGAAAATTGCTATAAAAAGAAAAGTTTTATAACTCTTTTACACTAAAGTGTAAATGGCTACAATCAAATTACTCTTTTGTGAATGACTGATAGAAGGCCGGCAATGAATAAATGGAGACAAAGAAAATGGTGGTAGATATGGCAGTAGAGGCGAGCAGGAGAAGGATTAGAAAGAAAAAGAAAAATGTTAACCTTGCCTCTTGCCCATTGTAACTGAGGCCAGTGGTAGATAACAGTAATAGCTACAATGACTCTGTTCACTGTCCAGCCTTTATCTCTGTGAATCTTCACAGCCCCTACCCCCACAGGCATTATTCTCACCACTTTACAGATGAGGAATTCGAGCACAAAGATATTAAGTAACTCACCCAAGGTCACAATATGAAGATTAAAATTTAGTTTTGTCTGACTCCCTGTTCTTAACTTCCAAGGTCTACCACCTCTGTGCAAAGTTTTTCCACCTTCCCACCAAGGGCCCCTTTTGATTCAGTTTCCCGTATGCCATCAATATTTTAAAAGATTTTATCTATTGAGCACACTGCATTTGTGAACTAATAATTCGTTCCATCTGGCTGATGATTATTTTTCTGTTCCTGTTTCTGTTTCAACATTGATCCAGACTTTAACCCCAATTACTGAGGGTTCAACATAATATTATGAAATCACATAAATCACTCTCATAGCTATGCAGCTAATAAGCAATAAAATTAATAAGCATAAGCACCATTACCCAGCGCTGAGTTCTGACTGCTACACGGTTTTAGAATCAATACCAACCACACACTTGACATGCTCAACCCAGGGTCTGGGGTTCCTGGATAAAGGACTCCAGTAACAGTGTTTGGTCTACTCAGTACGTCCCAGACATTCCAGGGATTGCAACAGCCAATCACAGTGTTTGATCAACACCACATGCCCCGGGTTATCACACTGAGTTGCTAGAATTCTAGTTGAGAGCAAAGCAAAGTCTAGAATGCGTGGTAGATAGTAACAATAACGGCCTCCCATGAATCACGCCTTTCAGAACTCATGCACTTGTGTAGACTCCTCCGACAGGGACTCTGAGCTTGGCTATGCGACTCACTTTGGCCAATGAGACATCAGCAAACAGGATGCAGGCAAAAGTTTGATAAATGCTTGTGCATTGGAGCCTGCCTTCTTGGAACGCTGAGCCCACCATGCTGGGTGAGGCCCAGTATGAGAGACCACACGCAGAGAGAAGCCCAGGCACGGCAGCTGAGCCCAAACACTGGCTGACTTGGCAGCCAACTGCAGCCTCCTGAGTGAGCCCAGGCAAGACCAGCGGAACTGCCTGGTCAATCCAAAGAATCATTGAGAAAGAATAAGTTGTTGTTTTAAGCCACTAAGTGTTTCAGGGTGGCTCGTGATGCAACAATAGGCAACTGATTCAGCGTTGTTCTTGACGATGACTCACCTGGAGGACGGCCATTCCTACCTCTGTGGTGTCCAGGGGATTCGAGATCCTTAAGCAAAAAAGCCTGAATCCTAGGGTTTCTCTTGAAGGCTTGGGAATCCCAACTCCTTCATCAAGACTTGGGCTTCATTTAGCTTTACCTATGTAAACGACAAAGGTCCCATTTCCCTCTCCCCAGCTCAGCAGGTTTCATATCTCTCCTTTCTTAGTCCTCACCTCTGCTCTGGACACAACTTCCTCAATCAAATATGGCGGACACACAATGGGATGGGTGCACCAGCACTGCTGCTAGGCACAAACACGGGATGGATGTGCTGCGCAATGCAATACTCTGAGCAGACTCTGGAACATTCTCCTGTTTTTCAAACCCCAGTCTCCCTCCACATGGTGGTCTGACGACTTTGGCTTCAATGATTGTTGAGAGAAGGGCTTAGGGTTTGCGCGTTTAAAGAGCTTCTGAGTTTCTCTGACAGAAATACTGACCATTTTCTCACTCCATTAGAAACAGTGGCCCCTCGAAGCAAAGCAAGAATAAATCATGCCAGAAATACCTCATCCATCTCTTCATCAGCATCACTAGACTGAGAAATAGTCCCAGATAGGGACTGTCTGGACTCCAGTGAGCATTTGACAAGCCTCTCACATATCTCCTCATCAACACCCAGGGGAAATGCTGGTTGAGTGTCACGGTGTTTGGGGTTTGAGAAGTTTCCAGGAGAGTTCCTATTGGCTGAATCCCCCAGGATGGCATCACCTTAGTGACTGACCACGGTTTACCAGCCTACCACAAGTTTCTTCTCCCAAGAGTAGTCTCATACTAGTATATGAGGCTACTGCATAACACCACTGTGCCAGGTTCACATGAGAAAGAGAACTGTCTTGCATGCCAGAAATTCATTTCAGCATGGTCGACTCATTCTGTGTCTGTAGGCAGACCTGGCTGGGAAGCCAAATCGTAATCAGAAGGTTGCAAGGAGGTACATGATCATCATTAACGGCATTCCATCATGATTGGTTGAAGTCTCCTTTTTTTATAATCAGATTGTCCCTAACAATGGGATGATAAGCTTCAAAGTTGTTGGTCATGCTGTCCTCTCCCCTGGACAGTATTTAGATAACATTGCTCATAAATGATCTCCTAGCCTCCTTTACTAGGCATCTGTTTTTGACAAGGTTCTCTTTATAATAACACTTTTGACTCTTAAGCACTGTCTTCAAAGGGACTTCGCTAGGCGCTCCAGCATGGCCTGGCGCAGTCTGTTGTTCACCACTGAACCACCAGTGCAGGTCTGAAGATGCCCAGACTATGTTCTATGAACGTCTGTGCACAAATCTTTACTCTAATTCATTATATATTTTATTATAACTTAACCCTCAGAGAGAAATCTTCTTCCAAGTTTTTGTAGGAAAGGAAGGCTCTTTTGTTACAGTAGAGACCTTCTATTGTTCCCACACATCAACTACAAGTAACAGTCTAGTTAAGTTCACTGCAGTTGAACAACTATCCCCAGTGGGCAATGATTGACTTGGATACATTAATATGGAGGAGGTTTCTGGGGTTGTGCCCCCAGGCTCCATCTTTGGCCGTGACCTTTGCAACATTTTTATCAGAGATTTGAATAATGGTCCAGGACTGTTGTCTGATACAGGAGCCTGTAGCCTAGCCACATTTGACTATTTAAATTATTTTAAATTAAATAAAAGCAAAACTTGAGTTCCTCAGACATCCTGGTGACATTTTAAGTCCTCAATAGCCACATGTGACTAGTAGCTACCATATTGGACAGCACATTTCCATCATCAGGAAAAGTACCATGGGACCTCTCTGGTCTAGAAGGCAAATACTCATTGTGTTTGTGAATGGCACAGAGTAGAAATTGCTGATGAATATTTCATTTGAGATGGACATATTTAATCATGGCCTGGCCAGCATCCATTTTCCTTCCTTCTGGTAACAGCATCCCAATTTTCCTCGGGGTAGGTACAACAGATCTTCAAGTGTCAGTCCATGTGTTTTGGGAAGAGCTGACTCCAGGGGTCGACATGTGACTCAGATCAGACCCATCATAGCACTGCATCGCTGCTCTAGCCACTGTGATTGGCTCAGAGGTAGGTATACAGCCAATCTTAGCCAGTGAGATTCGATTCTGGGCCTGTTCAACCTAGGACACTGTTGGGAAGAAAAATTCTTCCTGCTGGGGTTACTAAAAGGACAGGACATAAACTCCAAGCTTCTGACAGTCATCTACTCAGAGACGTGTTCTGGTAGCCCCCGCCATCCACACGTGCTTATGTTAGTTTGAGCTGGATTTCATGTCACTGGTAACAAAGTCTTTTTTTTTTTTCTCCCCAAAGCCCAGTACATAGTTGTATATCCTCGTTGTAAGTCATTCTACTTCTTCTATGCAGGATGCCATCATAGCATGGCTTGATGAGTGGTATGCAGGTCCACGCCCAGGATCCAAACCAGTGAACCCCGGGCCGCTGAAGCAGAGCATGCGAACTTAACCACTTGGCCACAGGGCCAGCCCCAGAAGCCTTAATTATCATTCAAGAAATGAAAATTATTTGAGCAGGTGCATAATGGGCTCAAAACTCAACAAGATAAATTTAGAGACTCGCCTTCAATGTTGAAAATCAGCTGTGTGTCCGTGAAGGCTTCTGGGGTGCTGGGGATGGTCTGTCTCTTGATGTGAGTGGGTGCTGGTTACCGGGTGTGCTCAACATATGAAAATGCAACCAGTTTTGCCCTCGTCAGTATGAAGAATATACTTCAACAGATAGTTTTTTTAAAACTCAGTTACATAAGGACAGGATGGGGAAGATGTAACTTCAGTTATGGGAAACTGACTTGGGGTTTTAGTTTCTTATGAGCTCAATATGAGTCAAGAGTGGCTTCCCAAAAAGCCAATAGAATTTGGGGCTATACTAACAGACAGACTCAACCAGACTGAGGACACTGACCATTCCATTCATCCTAACGTGAGTCAGATAAGACTTTGGGACAGATACAGACAAAGGAGAGCATGCTCTCAAATCTCAAAGTCGCATCTCATAAAAGTCAATAAAAGGAACAGGAGTAGTTAGCCAGGAGAGAAGAAATGGGAGGATAGGATATGGGCATCGCAGACTCAATGAAACACCGGAATGAAGAGACAACTTTACCATCTGCAAATAATGCTATTTTCTACACAGAAAACCCCCAAAGAAGCTACTGAACAACTGAGACTAAGGAGATTTCAGTAAAATGGCTTGCTACAAAATTAAAATACAAAAACTGAAAGCTCTCCTTTCAAGAAATAAACAGGACTTATATGGTTGAAAAAAAAAACCTTATAGCTTTCCTAAAGGACATAAAAGAACCCTTGCCCAAAAGAGACATGTGTCATTTGCCTGCTTAGAAAACTCATAATGCCAAAGATATCAGCTTACCAAATTAATTTTTTAAATTATGGTAAATCATACATAACACAAAATTTACCATATTAACCACTTTTTAATGTACAGTTCAGTGGCACTCAGCGGATTCATATTGTTGTGTGACCATCTCCGCCATCCATCTCCAGGGCTTTTCTCATCTTCCCCAGCTGAAACTTTGTTCCCTTTCTCCCCTCTTTCCAGTCCCTGGCTAAATTTGGGGGGTTTTGTTTTTTCATTTTTTTATTGTGGTAAAATACACATAACATAAAAGTTACCATCCCAATCATTTTTAAGTGTTCAGTGCGGTGGTATTAAACATATTCATACTGTCGTGCAACCATCATCATCATCCATCTCCAGAACTCTTTTCATCTTGTAAAACTGAAATAATATTAATCAATTTTAGAGGAAACTTCTTTCGAGCTTTGGAGGAAAAACTTGACCAAAAGGTCTTAAGTATTATGTGAACAGCTGAAAATAACCCAGAACATTTTGCAAAAGAAAAGTACCAGGAGGCAGGATTGTTCTGTCATATATTAAGCCACAACATAAATCCTGTAAGGGTCAAAACAGCGTGTAACTGGCACAGACGCGCATTGTTGGAGCAGAATAAACAGCTGGGAAAGTTCCCCTTCCTCACAGGTGAGGCTCTACATAAGAGGTGGCATCGCAAACTCACAGGGCAGGGAAGGGGCCGAGACAGTTGATCACTTTTTGGAAACAAAATAGAGATACATTTCATTACTACTTTATACTGAAGCGAATTCCAGAAGGATTACATATTTAATTTATAATAAGTAAGGCCACAGACATCTAGAAGAAAATATAGGTTAATATACATTGCTAGGTGAAGAAACACATTAGAGCAGGAGTGGGCAAATTTTTTCTGCAAAGGGCCAGAGAGAAATATTTTCATCTTTGCTGGCTATATGGTCTCTGTTGCAACTACCCAACTATGCTGTTAGCATGAAAGCAGTATGTAAATGCAGCCAGACACAAGATGTAAATGCAGCCAGACACAAGATGTAAATGAACAGGTGTGGCTGCATTCCAATAAAACTTTATTTACAAAAATAGGTGGTGGGAAGATTTGGCCTTCCAGCCATAGTTTTCTGACCCCTGATCCCTGTTTTAGAGGAATAAAAGAAAAGAATAAAATAATGGAAAAAAAGCAAATATTATTAGGTTTGACTAAATAAAAATAGAGAACTCCAGGGCATAAAAAACATCTACTATAAACGAAATGTTAAAGCAGACACACACACTCACAAAGCAGAAAATATCTGCACCATATATGACATCAAAGAGTTGATATCTCCTTCTCCGTTTTCGTTCTTTCCCTTTCTTTCCTCCCCCTCTCTCCTCTCTCACACACAAACATACATAATTACTGAAATTAATAAGAAAAGAAGCAAACTAGTAGAAAGAAAGGACAAAAACATAAACAACTCGGAGAAAGAAAGAAATGAATGACCAGTAAGCTTATGAATAGGTATTCAACCTTAAACTTCTCAATTATATGCAAATTAAGACAACAAGACTATTTTCCAGATATCAAATATATCACCCAGGGTGTGTTTTCAGTGTCATCATCCAGCATGGATGAGGAATGCAGTGGTGAGGCAAGAGCGGTACACACTCCTGGTGGCGGTGTAAACGGATGCAACCTTTCTGTGACCAAAGGAGCAGTTGACAGGGAAGCCCTGAACATATTTCTATCTCTGAATCTACTGAACCTCTAGGAATCCACCCTAAGTAAATAACCAAAGCTGTGGGCAAATACTTTTACACAATGAAAATCACCACGGCATGATTAATAGTAGGAAAAATTAGAAACAACCTCAAAATCCAATAATAGCAGAGTGGTTACATAAATTATGGTACATTTAGACAGGGGTGTATGAGGTTGTCACTAAAAATCTCTTTTCCAAAGACTATATAAAGACAAGATAAAATAGTCAACCTCTAAGCAACATTTGACTCAGCTGACAGGCCTTCCATCTAAAAACACCTCCCTACCGAGGCTTCTGACATGCCACACGGTCTTAGGGTTCTTTCTTCCACCCTGGCAGACGATTCTCGGTCTCCTTTGTTCTCTTCCTCTTCACTCACGGTGTTGCGGTGTCCCAGGGCTTTCTCTTGGGGCCCCTCCTTAGCTCTATCTACCTTGCTTCCTAGATGATCTCATACAGTCCTCTGGCTTTAAGAGATTGTATTTGTAAGCCGATGACTCCCCAATTTTTATATCCATCCCGCTGTTTCCTCTGAGCTCCAGACTCACCTATTCACCTGCCTCCTAAAGATCTCCCTCCACTTGGACATTAAAAAGGCATGTCAACTTGGACAGTCCTACAGAACTCTTGATTCTCTCCAAATCTCTACCTCGTCCCACCCTCATCTTTCCTGGCTCAAAATGTGGCACCATCATCAACCTGGGTGCTCAAGGCCAAAACCCAGGCATCATTACTGAGTCCTCCTTTCGTCACCTGACACACAGCCCTTTCAGCTCTACCTCCTCCTTTCTCCGCCTCCACAGACACCTCTGCAGGCTCCACCGAGGCTCCTGTGACAGTTCCTGACGAGGCCTCCCTGCCCCCACTCATGCCCCCAGGAGCATACACTCACACAGTCTAGTCTCCACTCAGCAGCCAGGAAAAGCTTCTCACAATCTATATTACATCACGTGACTCCCCTCTCAAAACCCACCTTTTCATCTCAACCAAATTAAATGTACACTTCCTACCACAGTCTTCAAGGGTCGATATCCCCCAGACCACTTCTCTACTTCCCACCTCCTTTCTAGCATCAAACGCAGCACGTTCCTTCCATCCCAGGCCCTGTATACATTTCCTCCAGACTCCCATGTGACTGCCTCTTTCTTCACATTCAGAGCTCAACCCAAATCACCTCCTTAGAGATGCTCTTCCTGACACCATAGCTTACACATGGCCTCCCACCCCAGTCCTTATTTATATTATTACTTTGCTTAGGTCCTTCAAAGCACAGAATAGATGCCTCATTTTGTTGAACTGACAGATGAACGTTAGGATAAAGTTATTTTTTAAATATACACACGCTCACTCTGTGTTTGTGCCTAGATTTGAAGAGTTGAAGACCACTGGGGTGGGTATGCCTCATCTGTTGCTCAGACCCACCATGCCGAGGGAAGCCGACCCGCTTGGACCGCATCTGCTTTCTGGTTGGGTTTGGTGATGGGAAGCATGGGCAGAAGACTGGAGGCCAGCTGGAGGAAGCCACTGCTCTTGTTAGGCAGCCCTCTCCATAAAGTACCCTCCTTAGGTTTCAACAGATTCCCCTTCTCTTGGCCTCTTCAGACCTCGGGGTGGTAAGCTAGCCCCAGAATCCTGCACCATTCCTTGCTGGTCCTTGTAAACCAGTGGTCCTCAAAGTGGTCCCCAAGACTCTTTGAGGGTATTCAGGAGGTCAAAACTATTTTCATAATAACACTAAGATGTTATTTGCCTTTTTCACTGTGTTGACATTCACCCTAATAGTGCAAAAACAATGGTGAGTAAAACCACCACCCTTTTAGCAGAAGCAGCCCAGGGGCACCAAACTGTACCGGTCATCACTGTATTCACTACTTCACGTGCACAGTAAAAAAAAAAAAAAAGTCAAACCAAAGAAGATATACAGATGGCAAATAAGCATATGAAAAGATGCTCCACATCATATGTCCTCAGGGCAATGCAAACCAAAACAACGATGAAACATCACTACACACCTTTTAGAATGGCAGAAATCCAGAACACTGACAACACCAAATTCCAGTGAGGATGCAGAGGAATAGGAACTCTCATCCATTGCTGGTGGGAGTGCAAAATGGTACGGCCACTTTGGAAAACAGTTTGGCAGTTTCTTACCAAACTAAACATACTCTTACCATGCAATCCAGCAACCACGCTCCTTGGTATTTACCCAAAGAAGTTGGAAAATTATGTCCACTCAAAAATCTGCACACAGATGTTTTCAGCAGCTTCATTCATAATTGCCAAAATTATGAATAATTTGCTTCTTGGAAGGAACCAAGATGTCCTTCAGTGGGAGAATGGATAAATAAACGGTGATACATCCAGACAATGGAATATTATTTATTTTTTAAATATTTATTTTTAAGTTGTGTGCTCAGTTAGCCCCTTCTCTCATGGAACACCATCTTCACTTAAAGAATGACTAACAAACAACAGTTATCCGTCTTTTTCTCTAAAATGAACAGAGACCCTCTCACCACTGATAGGGTTTGTTGCCAATGACAGAAGTTGAACTTTCAGGCAAAACTTAGAATTTTGGAAAGCTTGGATCACCACCATCAGCTTACAGTTTCCCAGTACTTGAAGAATTTTCTGGTGAGACTGGTGTTGAAATTATCATTTTTTAAATATTGCATAATGAATGTGTTAACATTTAGAATATCTGCATACCTCAAAGAACCAATAGTTTCTTTTTCCCACAGTTTCATTGAGAGATAACTGACATAAAGCACTGTGGAAGCCTAAGGTGTACAACGTGATGATTTGATACATGTGTAGACTGCAGAATGATTGCCACAATAAGGTTAGCTAACACCTCTATCACTTCACATAATTTCCTTTTGTGCATGTGTGTGGTGAGAACATTTAAGATCTACTCTCTCAGCAACTTTAGCATAAATAATAGATTATGATTAACTACAGGCACCATGCCATGCATTAGAGCCCTAGAACTTATCTTATAACTAGATGTTTGTTCCCTTTGACCAACGTCTCCCGATTTCCCTCACTCCTTCCCCCATGGCCCCAGCAACCACCATGCCACTCCGTTTCTGTGAGTTTGGCCTTTTTAGATTCCACATATAAGTGAAATCATGCAGCATTTGTCTTTCTCTGACTTATTTCGCTCAGCATAATGCCCTCAAGGTTCATCCACGTTGTTGCAAATGGCAGGACTGCCTTCTTTTTATGGCTGAATAATATTCCATTTTATATAAACACTACATTTTCTTTATCCATTCATCCGTTGATGGACATTTAGGTTGTCCACATCTTGACTATTATGAATAATGTTGCAATGAACATGGTGGGGCAGGTGTCTCTACAAGGTAGCGATTTCATTTCCTTTGGATATATACCCAGAAGTGAGATTGCTGGATCACAGGGTAGGTCTGTTTTTCATTTTTTAAGGAACCTCCATACTGTTTTCCATAGGGGCTGTACCAATTTACATTCTCATCAACAGGGCACAAGGGTTCCCTTTTCTCCACATCCTTACCAGCACTTATCATCTCTTATCTTTTTCATAATAGTCATTCTAAGACATATGAGGTGATATCTCCTTGTGGTTTTGATTTGCATGTCCCTGATGATTAGTCATGTTGAGAATCTTTTCACGTACCTGACGCTCATTTGTATGTCTTCTTTGGGAAAACGTCTGTTCAGGTCCTCTGCTCATTTTTAAATTGGATTATTTGGGTTTTTTTTGCTATTGAGTTGTATGAGTTCCTTATATATTTTAGATATTAATCCCTTATCTGATATACGGTTTGCAAATATTTTCTCCCATTCTGTAGGTTGCCTCTTCATTTTGTTGATTGTTTCCTTTGCTGTGCAGAAGCTTTTTAGTTTGATGTAGTCCACTTGTTTATTTTTGCTTTTGTTGCTTGTGCTTTTGGTGTCATATCTAAAAAAAAGTGAACCAATACTTCCTAACAGACCAATACATTATATTTTAAAAAATATTCATGGGTAAAAGAGCCATTCAAAATGCAAGACAGACCAATGGATTTTAATGTGACAGGGTAAGAAAAGCTAAAAATTGATAGAGTTTCAGATTCCACATTGCAATTGACCTTCAAGAAGCTACCATCTGTTGAGTTTGACTGTAGTATCAGAGATTATCCACAATAATCTGAAAAGGCAATCAAAATATTTCCTTGCTTTTCCAACTACGTATCTGGGTGAGGTAAGATTTTCTTCATTTATTTCAACCAAAACAACATATCACAACAGATTGAATGCAGAAGCAGCTAAGAGAATCCAGCTGTCTTCTATTAAGCCAGACCCTAAAAAGATTTGCAAAAGTATTAAACCAGGCTACTTTCCTCACTACTTTCTTTGTTTGAAAAATATCATTTTTCATAAAGAGATTTATGTTAATAAGTGTGGTGTTTTAAAACATATCCATAAATTTTCCTCCCTTCAAGAGGCGGAGCCTAATTCCCTTCTCCAGTGTGGGCTGGACTTAGTGAATCACTTCTAACAAAGAGATTATGGCTGGAGTGATGGCATGGGCCTTAGAAGGCTACGTCATAAAGGCACTGTGGTTTCCTCCTTGCTCCGTCTCCTGGATCACTCACTCTGAAGGAAACCAGCCGCCATGTTGAGAGCACACTCAAGCAGCCCAGTGGAGAGACTCACATGGCAAGAAACTGAGGCCTCCAGCCAAGAGCCATGTGAGCGAGCCATGTTGGAAGGAGAGCTTCCAGCCCCAGTTAAACCCGGAGGTGACCACAACCTTATGAGAGATCCTGGGCCAGAACCACCAGCTAAGCCCCTCCTGGATGCTTGACCCACAGGAAGTGTAGGAGGCAGTCAATGTTTATTGTTTTAAGCTGCCAAATTTTGAGTTCACCTGTGATGCAGCAACAGATAACCAGCACAACAGATAATGCATTTATTGTTATGTTTTAAGGAATGAACACACTTTTATTTTAATTCCTTAGTTTTAATTTCTAATACGGTAAATATCGTTAGATAGAAACCAGTTAAACAAAAGCTCTTAGGGGTTCTCAGTTTTTAAGAATATAAAAGGGCCCTGAGACCAAAAAGTTTGAGGACTGTTGGCCTAAACTCTCTGCAAATTGCCTCTTTATTAAACTTTCTCCAAATTACCCCATTTGAGAGCACAATCTGTTTCCTATCAGGACCCTGTCTGATAGAACAATACGAAAATATTATCAATGGTTGTTGCTGTTCAGTAGGAGAATGAGTGATTTAATTTTTTTCTTAATGTTTCTTTTTTTCTGTACTTTTGAAAGTTTCGACGACAAGCATGCATTACTCTTATAACTAGGAGAAAAGAAACTTCCCTTTTCAAAATCATCCAAAGTGAAAGTCAGAGCTGTGTTTCCTTTAGATGAGTCAATGGTTTAAGTGTGACTTTCAGAGCCCAGGTGTCTGCCGAGGCACCGGGGGTCTGGGAGAGGTTTGCAGGGGCGGGGGGTGGATGGGGTTCCAGCACCTCCCTCCCCGCCTACCTCAGCCAGAACAGCTCTTTCATCTGTTTTACATATTGGGTTTCTGCAGAACATTTCATTTAAAGAAAAGTTTCCACTGCTTTTAAAAAAAAAATTGAAAACCTTTACCACGAGAATAACAGTTGAAGACTTGCGCAAACTCTTTTTTGCCTGTGACCACAGTTTCCATACAGAAAACCCTACCCATTCGAGAGAAGAACAGAAGCCCTGATGAATGTTTGGTGGTTTCAAGAGAGGCTGGCCAGGTGACCTTGGAAAGAAGTTATAGCTGGGGATGAAGAGCCTATCCAGAGACCCCCAATCCCAAGGCTCCTTAAGGCCCAAAGACACAGATCAGAACCACAAGTGAGTGCCTCTCTTGTTTTCTAGGGAAAACCAGAAGCAGGAGGTGCCTGGTAGTTAAAGCCTGTGCTTCGGAGACAACGAATCTGGGTTCAAGTCCCAGACCTGACACTTAAAACCCGTGAGATCTTGGCAGGTGACACAGCCTCTCAGAGCTTCAACGTCCTCCTCTGTAAAATGAGGTCTGAGAATGGAAATGGTTTAGCACTTTCTTTAAAAGTGAAATATAAATTACCATATGACCCAGCAATTCTAGGCCTAGGAAACTACCCAAGAGAGATGAAAACATATGTCCACACAAGACTTGCACTCAAATGTTCTGAGCAGCAGTATTCATCATAACCCAAAACGGAAACAGTCCAAAAGCTCATCAGCTGGTGAACGGATCAACAAAATGCGGCCAATCCATACAGCGGAACTCTACAGGGCAGTCAAAAGGGAGGGAGGCCTGATAATGTGCCACAAGCTGGACACACCTGGAAAGCATTATTCTAAATGAAAGAGGCCAATCACAAAAGATCACATATTGTCCAAGTCCATGTAAATGAAATGTCCAGAAAAGGCAAATATATAGAGGCAGAAAACAGCGTAGTGGTTGCCTAGGGTTGGGGGTGGGGTGGGAATTGGCAGTGACTACAAATGGACATGAAGTTTTTGGAGTGATGGAACGTTCTAAAACTGGGTTGTGGTGATGGATGCACAACTCTGTAAATGTACTGAAAATTATTGAATTGTATACTTAAAGTGGGCAAATTTTATGATATGTAAATTAAACTTTCAACAGAGCTGTTTTTTAAAAAGTGGGGTTTGACTCTGCCTCCGAGGATTGCTGTGAGGATTAAGTGAGATAATGCCCATAAAGCAGGCTGCTTGATACAAAGTAAGCACTCGATAAATAGTAACAAGGATGACAATCAGAATAGACACTAGTGATAGATTACATAAGTGCAGAATAATAGATAAATCAGAATAACAACAATTTCTATCACTGAGATACTTCTTACCATACCACTTCAACTTCTGTCAACTCAGTTTAACCTCATAACAACTTTCTGAGGGAGGTGTATTATAGCATCCTCATTGTTACAGATGGGGAAACTGAGGCATGGAGAAGTTACGTGACTTTCCTGAGGTTGCACAGCTAGTACATGGCAGAGCTGGAATTTGAAACCTGGAGAACCAGCCCAAGTCTGAGCTCAGCACAGCCTCTCAGTAAATGTCAGCTGCGACTGAGTAACTGTTCTAACTAGTGACGGGGGTAGGGGTGCAGAAAAGGCTCAGAGACGGCTCCACACAGAAGGTCACAGAGGACCCAAATCTGAAGGGTTATAGGCGTTGGTCAGGGGATGAATGTTCCAGATAGAAAGAACTGCATATGCAATGGGGGAGGTAAGAGAATGCAGGGCGTACGAGAGGAGCTGGAGCTGGAGCTGGCTGGCGCACAGGGTAATACTGGGCAGTGGGAACGTGAGTGTGGGGCTCAGGCAGGTCCAAGGCCAAGGAGGGTCCCTGGTGCCCGGGCATTTGCCTGAAGGCGACGCAGAGCCAGAGAAGAAAATTCAATGAGTTCCCCAGTGCTGCCTTCCTCCGGGAACGACTCACATCGCCCTGGCAGGTGGAGGAGGTTGACTCAGCCACTGCTGTGAGCTCAGGGGAGCGGGGGAGCTGCCACCCCATGTTCTCAGCCCACTGTGAGCTAACACCCCAGCAGCCTCCCCAACACCAGCGCCGCCAGCACACAGAAGCCGCCCCAACCAGCTGGGAGCAGCGGGTTCTGTCATGCTGCCAAGAAGCTGAGTGTGGCCCGGTGAGATCGCTTGCAGACTGATGGCAGCCTCGCACATCCCCAAAAGCCAGACACCTGTAGAGCCCAGGGGTACCTCTCACCCCACCCCCAGAGCCTACCACAGGGCACAGTGCTGTGTCCCTCCACCCTCACTTGGCTGTCCCCAGAGCCAGGGGACCAGCCCATGGGGTCTAGCCCTTCTCTCATTCATATTTAATACACATACCCTTGGATCTGGCTCTTCCATTTTTCTACATCTGTCCCGGATAAACATTTGCATGTGTGCACAAAACAGTCACTGTGGCAAACGCAAAACCACTGAAAAAACCCAAATGCCTATCAATAAGGAAGCGGTTCAGAAATTCTGGGGAATCCACACTACAGAATAGCACACAGCAGTTAAAAAGAATGATGCAGATCTATTATTCCACAGCACATGAATGGGCATGAAGACACCTCCAAGATATTTTGTTGGGTGAGAAAAAGAAAATTGCAGAATAACATATCCAGTATGTCATCACTTACATAAAAACTAAAAAACAAAAAATCCCAACTAGCTCGATATTTCTCCAAGTCCACAAATACATAGTAAATGAGAAAAATGCCTGGAAGGAAATACATCAAACTAACAGCAGTAGTAATACAGAAGGAAGAAAGGAGGGAAGGAGGGAAAGAAAGAAGGAAGGAAGGAAGAGGAGGAGGAGCTTTTTACTCTGTACACTTCTGTGTTGTTTGATTTTTACAAGAATAATGTGTTTGTGTATATTTGGGTTCTTAAAAACATTCAAGTCTGTAAAAAAACAAAACCAGAAAAAGTGAGTTAAAATGATCGCAGCACTGGTGCCAGGGTTCAGGGTAACGGCTGTCACATGTAGGATCTTGTCTAATTCTTGTCACACTCCCTTGATAGCAAGGGTTCAAAACCCCATTTTACAGAGTAAGAAACTAGCTCCAGGGAGGTCAAACAAGCTGTTCAAGGTCACACGCTGGGCAGAGGGGCCCTGGTCCTTGGACCCAAGCCCAGTGCTCTTTCTAACCGGTACACATGGCAGTACTTTAGGGCGTGGACGGATGCTGGGGGAAGGTGCAGACGTTCTGGGGAGCCAGCCAGATGTTCCGAAGCAGCACAACCACCTCACAGAGTCTCTGAAAAGCCCCTCCAAGGAGTGGGAAATGGGGCTTTGTCAGGGAAGAAGGGAGTAAAAGATGAGTGGGGAAAGCATTGCTGATGAACCGCCGCCCACGACCAAAATTAGACATCATGATGTGCCGCCCACGGAGTGGGATGGGCCTGCCACGTCACGGGGCAAATGGCATGGGGGAAGGAGCCTCACAGGGCCCTGTCCCGAGCCTGAGATTTCATGCCTCTCTTACAGGGCTGCTCCCCCCAGGCTCTCAGCGGAGCTGTTTCCAGCTGAGTGGTTCCAGGAATGCCTCTCTGCTCATTTCCCAGAGCACTCTGTAATCAGGGCAGTCACGGACTCCTCAGGGAGTTCCAGAACCCGAGGAGCAACGTACATAAAACCCCACACCCTCCAGTGTGGTAAGTGCCACACTCCTCAGTTCTTTCAATGACTACTTTAGCACCAGGTGTCAGCAGGGTGTGCAGAGGCAGGAGGCCAGAGGGACCCAGGAAACACGGGTAGGTCCCTCCAGAGACAGCCAGAAAGGATTCATACACAGGGAGGGACTAGAGGCTGCTGGGAGGAACACAGGACGCTTGCACAAATCTCAGCTGCACAGTGAACAGCCATGAGCCCTCAGAGCATGCTCAGAGAAGAGGGCATTGGCCAAATCACAGATCCTCCACCCATTTTCACCATGGGAAGCAAACTTACAAGGCCATGAGGCCAGTGACAAGAGCCTATATCCTGGGGGTTCTGATCCCAGCTCTGCTCCTTTGGTTAAGGTTCTGAACCTCTCTGCGTCTCAGTTTCCTCATCTGTAAAATGGGTGTTATTATACCTGCCTCTTTGGGTATCGTGATATCTGGATCATGGGACACAAAATAATAATATAATTAAATCAAATATAACAAGTACACGGTATCCATAAAGTCTGGAAACAGATTATACGAGTGCGTATCTGTGTTTACATTTATTTATTCATTAGCTTTATAGA
This sequence comes from Equus quagga, assembly GCF_021613505.1. Lineage (NCBI taxonomy): Eukaryota > Metazoa > Chordata > Mammalia > Perissodactyla > Equidae > Equus > Equus quagga. The sequence continues at coordinate 90,980,379 of NC_060278.1, read as the reverse complement.
GTGAAAACGTTCTAGACAACATTGTGTATATTCGTCACTGTTTCCAGATTTTATGGACAATCTCTGTATAAATATAATTTTATATATATTCATTACATAAACATTATGAAATAGAATATAGTAATAACATAATAAAATACAACATACTAATCACTTACACAGTATGAGGGACCACGTCCAAGAACCCACAGGTGTTACCTAAGCCCTCGAGGTGGACACTGTCCCCATTTTACAGAGGTGGACATGAAGGTACAGGGAGCACAAGCAACTTGTCCACTTGCCAGGGTCACACAGGGAATAGTTGACAAAGTGTTTTAGACCCGAGGAGTCCACGTTGCCCACCTTGCTGGCACCCCCCCACACCATCTACATCCGCAGTGAAGCCCAAAGGAAAGAGACCAGCAGACAGAGCTCTGCAGCACAGAGGAGGGCTCAAGAAATGCAAGATCCTATGAGTACTGAGCTCCTTAGAGGAGAGAACCCAGAGCCAATTTGTCACCATGATATCTGGAATAGTGATGCTCAAGAAGTCAGTTGTCAGTAAATATTTCTGGGAGCAAAGGAAAATTAGTACCGTGTTCATTAGCCAAAGGCTGGAATTCTTGTTTCCAAAAACAAAGTCTAAGAATTCAGAGCCTTCCTAGGAAGATGTACTTCCTAAGACGGGTGGGGCCGCACCACCTGGGAGAGGGCCAACGCCCAGCTGACACCTCCACTGCACAGAACCTGGAGTCCAAACCCTGAGCAGGAGGCACCGAGGCCAAGGCGGCCACCAGCCAACAAGGAACGGGAGTGGCCTACCTTCCTCGGCGTCGTTCCTAAGGGAGGCCTCCAGCAGGGCCACGCTGGCCTCGAAGGACACCTTCTTTCGCCGGCCGCCCGTGCTGCGCTTCCGCTCGTGCTTGCGCTTGCGGTGCTGCAGGTCCTGCTCATACTGTGCCCACTTCTTCAGCTGCTGGGCCCGGCGCTTCTGGGCGGCTCGCAGCCGCTCCAGTGTCGGCACCTTCTCCAGCAGCTGCAGCTCCGTCAGCAGGTCCACGTGGCTGGCCATGGCCTCCGCGCCTCGCCGCGCCCTGGCTGGGGGCTAGCACGGTGCGCCGGGGGCCAGGGGAGCATCGGGGCTCCTGCGGGGCTGGGGCCTCATGGTGGGGCCTGTGACGGGAGAGAGACACAGAGGGACAGGCTTGTCAGGCTCCAAACTCCGATCTAATTATGTCACCACGCTCCAGGTTCAAAACACTTTTTTTCCCTATTGTATTTTTTCTTTTTTTATTGAAATATAACTGACCTATAACATTATGTATGTTTAAGGTATAAAATGTATTGATTTGATACACTTATATATTGCAATATGATTACCACTGTAACGTTAGCTAGCAGCTCCATCATGTCACATCATTACCATTACTTTTTTGTGGTTATATTGTTATAACATATAAGAGGTTTATTGTTATATTGTTATAATTGTTATGATATATAAGGGGTTTATTATTATTTTTAAAGGAATTAATACTATATTTTTAATTTCTCAGTATTAATTTATAATATGGTAAATATTGACAGATACAATCCACAGAAACAAAAGCTCTTTGAGATCTTTAATTTTAAGAGTATTAAGGGGTCCTAAGACCAAAAAGTTTGATAAGTGCTGAACCGCTGGAACCTAGAAAATCTTAGTTGAAGTTTTCCTGTATAGACGGCTCTAAAAACAAAAATCACGCCTCTTGCTCTCATCGATTCTTAGACAATATGAGGTCAACAAAATTTCAGTCTGAAGCCAAGTGGCCCCTGTCTTCACGTCAGCACAAACCCCATGAGCTCTCAGACGCAGAGCGACAGGGTCGGGGAACAATCATTTGATCCCCCCTAAGGCTATTTTCCCACCTGTAAAATGTTGTATCCACCTCCCAGAATTTACAGAATGTTCAAGGACTAAGAAGAGCTGACCAAAAAAAAAAAGTTATACACCTAAGAGCAAAGAGAAACAAGCTGGAAGGAAGAAGAGCAGGAACATGTCAATACGGCACATCCGGAAAGCCACGGGCAAGGCTGGTGGATAACTGCAGGTTGTTGGGCAACAGAGAAAGACTGTGCAGGTCTTCCTCTGGGTGACGTGGAAATGCCACTTCCACAAAGGGAATGAGGAGAGCCCTGGGCTTCAGGAAGTGATTGTTGATCTGCGGGGTTCCCTGCTTCACCCCCACCCCCAGAGCACCCTCTCTCGGGAAGCTAAAGACCAGGGTTCAGCCTTAGCCTGCACCCTCGGGAGCTCAGGGTGGGTCCGATTCTTCTTCAGGGCTCTTCCAGCTCTGAGACTGGAGGGTAGACAGGCGGAATGGGGAAGGAGGTGGCTTGGCAATGCTCAGAGGGCAAAGATCCCAGGGTCTAAGTGGACCCGATTTCAAGGGTAAACATAAGCCAATGGGAAGGCTCAGCAGGGAGCAAGCTAACTGCTTTTGGTTGCCTTTTGTGTTGAATACCTTGCAACGCTTTTTAAATTAATTAAAATTTTTATTTTGAGATAATTGCAGATTCATATGTGGTAGTAACAAATAATATGGCAAGATTGGTGCAATCTTTACCTAGTTTATCCCAACGCTAACATCTTGCAAAACGACAGTAGAATAAGGCAATCAGGAACCTGACATTGATACAACCCATCAATCTAGTCAGATTTCCCGAGTTTTACACACACTCATTTGTGTGTGTTTAGTTTTACAGAATTTCATCACAGGTGTAGGTTCATGTATCCACCACTACAGTCAAGATCCAAACAGTGCCGTCACACAAGATCCCTAACCCCTCTCCCAACACTCTCCCATCCTTGCCCTTGGTAATCATTAATCTGCTCCCCATCGCTAGAATTTTGTCACTTCAAACATGTTATATGAATAGGATCAGACAGTAGGTGACTTTTGAGGATTGGCTTTTTTCACTCAGCATCATTCCCTTAGATTCATCCAAGTTGTTCCAGGTATCAATAGCCCATTCTTTTTTGTTGCTGAGTTGTATTCCATTGTATGCATGTGCCCTGGTTTGTGCAACTGTTCACTCATTAAAGAACATCTGGGCTGTTTCCAGTTTGGGGCTGTGACATTCAAGTGCAGGTTTTTGTGTGAACATGTTTTCATTTCTCTGGAGTAAACATCCCAAAGTACAATTGCTGGGTTGTACAGTAATTACATGTTTAGTTTTATAAGAAACTGTCAAACTGTTTTCCAGAGTGGCTGTACCATTTTTCATTCCCACCAGCAATGTATGAGTGATCCAGTTTCTCTGCCAGCATTTGTTGCTGTCACTGTTCTTCATTTTAGTCATTTAGATACATATTTTGGCTGCCTTTTTAAAAGCAAGGAGTTTGGGACCAGCCCAGTGGCACAGCAGTTAAGTTCACATGCTCCACTTCAGTGGCCCAGGGTTCGCCAGTTTGGATCCCAGGGATGGACCTACACACCACTTATCAAGCCATGCTGTGGCAACATCCCACATAAAAAATAGAGGGAGATGGGCATGGATGTTAGCTCAGGACCAATCTTCCTCAGCAAAGAGAGCAGGATTGATGGCAGATGTTAGCTCAAGGCTAATCTACCTCAAAAAAAGAAAAGAAAAGAAAAGAAAAAATAAAAGTAAGGAGTTCAGAAGAGTTGAATTTACAACCATACAGTATCATCATGATGGTCAAACCTCACAGGGAGTGAGAGGACCACATATTTACTTCTCCACACTTCCTCAAGAAACCAACATTTAGTGAACACCTGCTCTGTGACAAGCCCCGATTCAGAAATGGATCAGGGACCAGTTCTGCCTTCTAGGAAATCCCAGTCTGTGTGTCTGTCAATCTATCTATAAATTCATTTAATCTTCCTGACAACCTAATGAGGTAGACACTATTATCATCTCATTCCACAGATAAGGAAACAGGCACAGAGAGATTAAGTAACTTACCCAACATGACACAGCTGGAAAATGGAAGAGCCAGTCTGCCTGGGGTTATCAGAAAAGACTCTCCAGAGTAGGGGATAACTGAACTGAATCTTAAAGGATGAGCAAGAGTTCATCAGGTGAGAAGGGCAGACACGGGCTGAGAGGGAGCTTGACAATTTTCAAAAGCATGCAGAGGGGCTGACCACTATGGAGGGAATTCTGGGAAGCAACACACACAAACACGGCTTGAAGACGATGGGGCTGTCCAGACCAAAGGGAACAAAAGTCTTGGGGGCAGTGGTGAGCAACTTGTGGCTGTGGGCCAGACTTAACCAGAAAGCCCCCTGTGGTCCATACCATGTTTTACAATATTGTAATTCACTAACATTTAAAAGTTGAAGATATTATATCCAAAATCAGATTTTCAGCTTTTCTTGGAACATCTCAGTACCTGGCCATGCTGGGTTCACACGGCAACAATCAGCAGGTATGGAGTAGGACTGTCCCCCTCAGACGGGGCACATACCCTCTAATTTATCATAGTCGCCACTATACCCCATTACTCCCACCTGATCTCCTTCACTAATTGGCATCACTCGCTGGCTTTTGTAGTCATTTGAGTTTGCAAGCCCTGACCTATGCAGAATGAGACAGCAGTCTCCAAAGACCCAGAGGTCCAACCCGTACAAAACAGAGAAGATAGTCTGTGCATCTCCCCAGGGCAGAACATGACCAAGGTACAGGGAAGCAGTGCTGTGTACCTGGAGAACAGACACCCAGCTTCCAGAGCTGTCCAACAAGCAATTCAACAAGAGGCTTGTGGTCCAGCAGCTGTCTCAGGAGGTGGCAGATGCTCCATCACTCACTGGAGAATAAAATTTCCACTGGTGTCAGGTCAGAGTATTCCATAAGATTTCTTTCACCCCCAAGATTCTGTACACAGACAATCACTCATTTCTTTGTTATTAAGTATCTCCTGGTCACCTACTAAACGGGAGGCATCAAAAACACGCTAAGACTGAAGATAAGAATAATCATACCAATCGCTTATCCTGCTAAAGCACTTAATCCTTTTCAAAGAACTTCCCCAGCCATCATTTCAGCCAAGTACTTCCCTAAGTGTGGAAAGAGAATCTACTCCAAGGGAATTTTCAAAAGTACAGGACAAGGTTTAATATAACATGGACTGAGAGAGAGCAATTTATATTCTTTTCACTTCCTTTTTAACTTGTCAGATTTTCTCCAGAAAAAAAAAAAGTGTCAGTTCGGTGCTAACAGACCTCTAACATCTTTAGAACCATGTCATCTCCCTTGTAAACAAAGAGAGAGCAGACCTCAGGCTCACAGCCTTGGGCAAGCAATTGTATCTAGGATAAAATGGAATAATATTGTGTTTTCTGTGGATTTGTTTTCAGTTATTGTTTATTTAGATTAGTGATATAAAATTTCCTTAAAGAAATCTATTCAGTGGAAAACTAGCAAGGTGGTAGCAAAGAAAAAAAATTAAATGATGATGGTACTTAGTGTTGGCAAAAATTGTAAGTGACTGACCCTTGGGAAACCCACCTGGTCACCGATCCGCAATGACAACAATCTTATAAGAGAAGAGCTCATATGAGCTCAGTATTTCATCTGACGAATATTTATTGGGCATCTATCACATGCTGGCACTGTGCTAAGGGCTGGGGATAAAGCAGGGCAAAAGACATGGTCCCTGCCCATTGGATGGATGACAAAACAGAGGCACAAGAGAGTGGGTGACAGGCTCCAAGGATGCAGGGACTGAGCAGTAACTGGAACCCCAGGCCCCCGGGTGGCGGGTCCCAGGCAGACAGAAGGTACTCCCTGCTGGGCCCCCTGGCTCTGGCAGTTAGCTCGGGGCGAAGGAATTAAGGGCAGTTGCCCAGTTCTCTGGAGAAAGGTGAGGACAATACCTCCCAAGGGCCAATAAAAGGGGCCAGAGCACATTTTCTCTGACTTTGCTCTCCCTGCCAGCCCCGCCCCCCCCGCCCTTCTGGGTTCCCTGGAGCTGGGGCTCCAGGACAGCTCCCTCCTGACCGCTGGTTTTCAGGTGACCTAGTTTCCCCCAATAGACCCACACACCTCCTCCCACCCCCGACCGAGAAAACCCTGCTTGGTCTAATTAAAGGACCGCCGTGGTGCTGCTAACACAGCAGCTGGGCAGCCCCCTAGACAGGGTGCTGGCCTGGGTGCTGGGGTGGCCCACACAAGTCCTGGCTCCATTGAGGATGGGCCCCTGTGCCCCTGTCCGTACTTTCATGTCTAGTCCTAGATAGTGATGGGGACCCAGCCCAAACTGCCAGGACTCAGGAGAGCAACGGCATCCTCAACACTTAAAGGGGATTCCCAAAGAGGACCTCAGCTGGAGGAAAATCAGCTCCACGGAGACAGAGAGCCCAGTGTGTTATGGGAACATCCAGATGGACTATCCTGCAGAAAACTGGGCACATGGGACCACAAGTCAATGGAGTGGTGGGGTTGGCCAGGTGGTGTGTGAGGGTCTGCAGAGGCCAGGTGGGGTGAGGTTATCCAGGAGGCATGTGTGATGTGAGAAGAGAAATCAGAAGTGAGGGGAAATAGGGCAGGGTACTTCATGTTTCCAACAAATGGCTGTGTTGGGTCTGGGTAGAAGAACCAAAACAGGCTGATTGTGGGCAGCAGAAGTCCAAGGCCAAGCACTGGACCCTCAGTGAGGCAGGAACAGGCTGACAGGTGAGCCTCTGGCTGCTGTCTGACAAAGCCTGAACTTCATTCCTCTTGCTGCATCCACTAACCTTTGCTGCAAGTGAAGGGAGAAACTGAGTCAGTGTACCTCTAGGGCAGCAGGGGCTCTGCTCCAGAGGGCTGAACCTTGAGGGGAAAGGGGTGGAAGTGTGCTGGAACTTGGGGGGGGGGATGGGCAGGAGGCACTACACAACGCCTCCCCCTCAAAATGAAAAGACTTACAGGAGTGCTGTTTGGGGACTGAATACGCCTCTGGGGAAACCAGAAGAGGAAGAAAGGCATGAGGCCATTGAAAGACAGAGTTTGGTGGTGGTCTTCGTAGTTGTCGCATTATCACTCTGTGCTGGGCCCTGATTGGCCAGAACCTGTCGGCCATGGCCTAAGCCCAGCCACAACAACTGGTTGCGGGTAGGCACAGTGTCCTAAGTTGGCCCAATCAGAAGCTCTCTCTTCCCACTGCATGTGAACTGGAAGCATGGACCCCAGTTGCTGCGGGAAGCTACCTTGCCACCAGCCATGCAGGAAGCCGGTCTATGGATGAAGCCAATACCTGGGAGTCAGAAGATAGAAACAGGGTCCTTTAAGTTAGGGGCTCTGGACTTAGCTCTCCAAACTGACAAAATCCTCTGTATTATTTAATCCAGTTGAATTGAATTTTGTTACTTGTAGCCAACAGTACCCTAACAGACAGCAGTCCTGCTTTTAGGGATGCAAAAATGGGGACCCCAGAAGGAACTGTTGCCTGAAGCAAGATGAGTGGCCTCTTGCTGGGCATATTACCAGATACCTCCACCTCCCTCCACAATGGCCACGTGTGGCCCCTCAGGCCCAAGCTGAGGGCCAGCTTTGAGGAAGGGTGGGAAGCCCAAAGCCAGGTTCCCGCAGCAGCCCCACCCCCTGCGATGGGAGACGGGGGCCTAGGCCTTGTGACTCCTCGGTCCCAGGGGAGCAGCTGGTTGACACATCTTTGGACTCGAGCCCAGTGCCTTGAGAAAAACAACACGGAGGAAGGTGAATTCAAATTGAAGAGACTTTAAAACATGAGTCAGACAGTGTCTCAAAGTTCACACTGTTGAAAGAAAATGTTAAGATTTTTTTCTTGTTCTTTAGCTATTCTTCTCCACACAATATTGGCAGCCGCCTGGAGGAAGGCCGTGAGTGCTTTCTCCTCACGCTTCCTGTACCCCTGAGCATGAGGGAAAGAGGAAAACAAAACAGCTCTGGCTTGCCCTCCTCCTTGCAACTCACTTGGGACCCACTTTCTCTCCTGGAGGAAGCACACCCCCACCCTCCCACAACACACTTCTTTGAATAACGGCGTCATTTCCCCCCTCCCCGCCCCCACCCCCACCTTAAAGATACTTTCCTTACAAGCAAAGAGACTTCTGGGGCCTTTGGTGCTCCAAATATCTGAATTAGAAATTAGCCTTGTCACCCTCAACTCCATCCTCATGGGATTTTCGTGACTGACTGTCCTGTCCTTGCTGAGATGGACCTTCTAGACTACAGGCACAGTCATCCTAGACAGACATTTTGGTTTTGAATCTGTTGTGGGACTCCAGTTCCCAAGGGCCTGCTCCTTAACTGCCTCTCCCAGATGTGCTCCTTCATTCAGACTTCTAAGTGGTGGCCCTGGGCTTGGTCCTGGCTTGTCGCTGTCTCCTGACACCCATTTACTATGACCCAATTTGACAGGACTTTGGGGGAAGGGGAGGGGCGCGTGTCAGGGCAGGGGAGGGCGGCAGGATTCAAGAACCACAAGTTCAATATGAACAAAGAGTGATCGAGCAACGAATGCATCTTGAGCTCTCAGGAAGAGAATGATGTCCAGCATCGGGATGACAACAGCCCAGCTGACCTCTGTCTGAACTGAGTGAGCCATATTGGCAGTATAAGACGAGGCCTTAGCAAAAGCCAAGAGGGAAATGATTAGCTTTGTTCTGAGCCTCTAGAGGGCAGACTTAGGATCACGGACAGGCAAAATGAAGAAGTGGGATCAGGCTGGCATGAGGAAAATCTGTCTAAAGTTGACAATTCAACAAAGCCAGCCATGACACGATGCTGGGGTCCCCATCACCAGGAACTCCATGGCCACTCATGAGCCTGCTGAAAGAAAAGGTCCATGTAGGGTAGTAAGTGGGACTGGCCATGAGCCCCAGTCCTGGCCTGGCAGACAGATCATCTGTATTAGGAGCAAGCATCTATCAATCATCTTTGCTGCCCAGCACTTGGTAACCACCAGGCTAGACAGCCTGGAAGGACCACCCCATGTAGATATTAATTGAAGATGTTTTGGATTCGTTCTGCCTGCGAAGTTGAGACAGCTTTCTCAGGCTCAACTCCAAGAAAACTTCAAAGGAAGCCACAGCTTGAACAGGTGAAGGAAAAACCATGAACACACCAGTCTTCCATGCCCAGCTTCTCCCCGTGAACCTGAACCCACAGAGAGGCCCACGCACTTGTGGGTAAGAATGCCAGTGTGGGGGAGGCTGCAGGGGACAGAATGAAGGTGCCAAGGATGGGGCACACACAAAGCTGACATGATGTCGACGAATACATGAGTCAGTCACAGTCTTCTAAAGAAGCTTATGTAACAGCTAAGCACAGGGAAATGGGAGTCAAATTACACACACTTTCTCCAGGCTTGAGGGAGTGTGGTCCACCCCCTCCCTTTGCAGGGAGATAAAAATTCCCTTTGCAGCTGGAGGGATCGTTTTCCAAAGAAGGCCACCTGTAGCCACAGAATGCCCTCTTGGTTACACATTTATTGAACAGGGGATGACCATTCACACTGGCTAAGCCTGGAGTGGCCTCTGTCTCCTCTGCCTCCATCTCTCAGCATGACATCCTTGGCCAAACTTCCCTCTGTTGTGCCAGCTCTTAGGTTGGTGGTGGCTACTTGGAGCACTGTGAGGGGAGGGGTTATGAGGTCATGTGTGATAACAGGAGGAATAAGTGTATGATCGATTAGTAATGTCTGCCGTGGAGAAAGGAGCAGGAAGTGGCTGGCTGCACACTGAGCATGCAACTGTTCTACATCATGCTTGCCTGAACTTGGATTTCAATACTTGCCTTTGCCCCGTTGTTCAAAATCCTTTAGTCTTAAACACAAACATCTAGAAAGTTATCAGATTGAGTAGAAAGGCCCCTCAAATCCCAGTACATCATCCAGACAACAAAACAAAATCACCATGACCTCAATGGTAGACAAGAATCAAGAACATCTTAGGTTCTAGTAGGAATTTCTCCAATAACTTGACCTAGGGAGTAGAATGAAGAACTGTACTCCATCCCCGTAGGTTGACTGGATCCAGGTTCTAGGAAGCAGTGTGCTGAGCCAACTCAAGAGAAGGATGGCAGCCTCTGCCGCTGACTGCCACCTCTTGCAACCCTGTCCCTGGAGAGCAGGGAGATAAGCATTGTGCTGGTAACTGGAGGGGGTCCATTCTTGAAGGGGGAGGGGCAGAGGTACAGCCACCAGCCGACACCCTTCCCCATCCAGATCCAGAGATCACTCTCTCGTCTCTTCCAAGCATCTTGAGCCCCATCCTCAACATAAAGGAGGAAGGAGCCTGTGGTCCGCCTGCTAACAAGACCCCTCTCTCCACTTCAGAAACCTCAAAGGTCTCCCCAGCAAGCTGTCTCCTCCTCTTTAGCCAGGGGTTTTCTTAGCCAATTAGGAAGTTGCTGGGATGGGAATTTTAGAAACCTTTCGTATGGTTTGTTCATGGAGGTTTAGAGAGTAAGTCCAAGGAAACAAGGACAATGAAAAGCAGAGAGCTGGACTTGATGGAGAAAGCCCCACACTGGAGGAAGAAGGAATGAGGAGAGGAAGCGCTGGAGCAATGCAGAGAAGGGACGGCAACGAACTGCACCGCTGGGCAGCGGGGGAGCTGAGATTTGAACCCAGGTCTGCTTAATTCCGAAGTCTATGTACGTAAGAGGAGAAGAAGAAGGAACTAGGAAAAACTCTACAAGAACCATAAGTGCTTTAAAAGATCTTCCTCATGACATACAAGAAGACTTCAGAAAATTCACAGTATTAGTGATCAGGGAGATAAGAGGACATTTTGATTAAGGAACCAGACAGACCAACTTCTAATAGGACAGATACCTGCTGAAGTTAGTATACAGCAAAACATATGCTTAATGAAACTCGAGAGAGGCATCACAGAACCTATAAAATAGGTAGATGAAATGCACCCAGCGATAAAGAATCCAGGGTACTAATGGCAGCTTCTGTGCACAGCACGCCTTCCCCATGTCAAGCTCTTTACCTGTAACATCTCTTGGAATCATTGCATCAACTCTGCAATGTAGGTATTGTCCCCATTTCAAAGAGGGGAAAACTGAGTCTCAGAGAAGTTAAGGAACTTGTAAGTAGGGCTGAAATTCCAGTTGTGTGTGGCTAGCCTCTCTTCTGATTGGTCTGTGCCTGTGCCATGATGGTTAAATATTTTTAATATCTCCCCTCCTTGAAAATGAAAGAAAAAATGTCAGACAGGGAAGATGACCCACGGAAGCATGACTGGTAACAAGAAGAGCCATCCTTGAAGGAGAATAAATGAAATCTACACAGAGTGAGGATAACTGATAAAAGTCATAACTTCCCTGACTGTTGGAGCTGTCGTTACTTTTGGAGGTCTGCACAGGAAATGTATCTCATCCTAAACTTCATAGAGTCCCTGCATTTTGGTAAATGAGGTTTCCGTCCAATACACAGGCTTTGAAGTCCCTCGGGACTGCATCTGTGACCTTCCAGGTCACCTCTCATGCAGAGAGAAGCAAGCTGTAGTAAATCGCGTTTACATTACTTCGGTTTCTCCCCTCTTTGATCGCCAGCCAAAGTTCCTTCGCTTTGATTCCCGCCTCTCGGCCCCTCTGGGGTGGACAGAACGTCAAGCATACCTCTGCTTTCCCTCTGGCCAGCTTGATTTCCATTGAACATGGTAAAGTCTCCATAAGCCATAAATTCAACTCCATTAAAGTAACGTTACTCTCTCAATTGAATTTCCCTCCTCGTGTTGAAATCTCAGGTTTACCAGGTTCGCCATCCTGGTCTACACTCAGATATCTGGGGCCCTAACATTATTTCAACCCATTTTCTCCAGCAAATTACTGAACACCTTCTCTATTTTATACCTGATGTCATCAACGAGTAACTAGTTTCAGGGTTTTCTTCTGGCAATTTTCTCCCCTAATTCACTTCCACTTTTAATTTACAGCCTCATTCATTTAGTCAATAAATAAATATTTATTGCCGTCCACTATGTGCTAGCCAGTAAAGTAGGGGGGCTCTGAGGGCCGTTTAATGAACAAAACTATTGATCAGAAAGGTTCTGGGGCCGGCCCGGTGGCGCATCGGTTAAGTCTGCATGTTCCGCTTCGGTGGCCCAGGGTTCGCCGGTTCAGATCCCAGGTACGGACATGGCACCACATGGCACGCCATGCTGTGGTAGGCGTCCCACATATAAAGTAGAGGAAGATGGGCATGGATGTTAGCTCAGGGCCAGTCTTCCTCAGCAAAAAAGAAGAGGATTGGCAGCAGATGTTAGCTCTGGGCTAATCTTCCTCAAAAAAAAGAATATTAAAAACAAATAAATAAAAAGGGGAAAAAAAAAGAAAGATTCTGCTTCTAGTAATGGCAGAATAGCTCTTACTGGATCTACCCTACAGCACATAACTATGATAAACTCTACATACACACACGCTAACCTATTGGAAGGCCCTAGATTTGTCCAATCATAAGCAGACAGAAACTTGACTGGTCAACGCTTCAAAGAAAGAAATGGCATCAGGTGACTTTCTTTTTTTTTTTTTTTTATAGCTTTTTTAGCCCAGGGCAGGCCCCAGTCAATGTACTTGGTGGCTACAACCTGGACAGAAAGCTTTGCTTTTACTGTTTGAGGAACGAGAGGACAGAGTTCAGGTAACTACAAGGGGAAAGTGAGGAGAGATGTCCCAGAAAATAGCCACAGACCAGCAGCCCCAAATTCTCAGTATAAATTCTGCCCAAATCTCCCTGAATGATGACATACAGCCCAACTAAGCCTAAAAGAACTGAAGGAGGATTTCAGCTCTTGCCAACCCCAGAGAAACTGAGTTTAGAGTCTGAGTTTGGTCAAGTTATCTGCCCAATAAAACAAACAAAAAATCATCACTGTTCTGAGGAACATAATAGAATCAAGAGTCTCTTCAAGTCTCATTCACAATGTTCAGGATGCAATCAAAATCACTAGAAAAGAATTTTTTTAAACAAACAAACAGCAAGATGTAACCCCAATTCCAGAGGAAAGGCAATCAATAGAGATCTACCCCAAGATGACTCAGATGTTGGAGTTAACAGATGAGGATGTTAAAGCAGCTATTATAACTCTGCTCAAAGGTGTGAAGGAAAATAAATGAACAAATAGGAAATATCGGCCACAACACAGAAACTACAAAGAAGAGAACTAAAACTTTTAATCAGATCAGCTAAATCCCCACCAACACCCTCCTCTGCTGCCAGGTGAGCTGCTCCTTTCACCAGGGACAGTTAAGTTGTAATATTGACTTCGGTGACCACTGTTTTGAGCATCTTCAAAGTGCCGGATGTTGGGCAAGCTTTGGAGAGCAAAAGCACAACATAAAGTCTCAAATTCTGGTCCCAAAGACCAGCTCTTTTCATCTGTCGACATCCATATAGACTACTGGTCACGTCTCACGTCCTCCCTGCTCTTTCAGGTCTTAACTTGGAAGAAGAGATTGAAGTCCTGCTGCGGCCTCTTTCCAGAGCTTCTTGGTTCCTCAGGTTAGCTCCCAGCTCACTCCTGATGGCGCCCCTTGGTGCACATAAAGCATACAAGGATGAGGCGCAGGCTGTCAGGTTTCATCCGCCTCCATATTCTCCTTCCATGGCAAAAAACATCCTCCACTGGCTGATTAGACAGATCAGGTCTATAAAAAACTCTGGGTACAGACGTCAAAGAGAGTCAACGGGGAGGTGCTCCGCATTATAACATCTCTTTCTCCAGTTCCATTAATGCATGTTTTGCTTTTTCAAAGGAAAGACATTCTCAACCTTGGCTACGTTTGGAATCGCCTGGAGATGCTGGGAACCTATATTAAGATGACAGAGCAAGATTCCTATCTATCTGTCAGAATGGCCAAAAATTTTTTTTGAAAGATAGAAAATATCAACTGTCGACAAGAATTCGTATACACTGAGTGGAAATATAAATTGGTACAACCACTTTTAAAAACCACTCGGCAATACCTTCTAACTCTGAACATACAATGCCCTATCACCCAGCAATTTCACTCCTAGGAAAATACCCAACAGAAATTTCCATAGACATTCACCAAAAGGCCTTTACAAGAATGTCAATAGCACTATTTGTAATAGTCCCAAAGCATAAACTATCCAAAATGCCCACCAACAGTACTCTGGAAAAAAAATATGATATAAAAATGGAACATTGTACAGCAATGAGAATGGACAATATACAATTACACTTGACAGTATGGATAACTCTCACGATGTTAACCAAAATAAACCAAACACACAAAAGAATACACTATATGATTCCACTTACATAAAATTCAACAGGCAAAACTAACCTGTCAATAAGGGGAGTGGCCTTAGGGTGGGGGGGGGGGTGACTGGAAAGTGACATAAGAGGAGCTTCTGGAGTACTGTAATATTCTGGTTTTTGAGCAGGATATGGTTTACATGAGCATGTTGAGTTTGTGAAAAAGTCATTCACTTAGGCCTTGTGTACTACGCTGTATTTGTTTTATCTTAATAAACCATTAAAAGTTAAAAAAAATTCGGATGCCCAAGTCCCGCCTTGAGAGATTCTAGTTTAATTGGTCTGGGGTGCAGCCAGGCATTGAAATTTTTAAAAGCTCCCAGGTGGGTCTAATGTGCATCCGAGAACCACTGTGTTAGAACTTGGCAACCCTCCTTACTATTTCTTGGAGCAGAAAGTGCTGCTGCTTCTCCAGAATGTCTAAAGCAGGATGTTTTTTCGTAGAACGTTAGTGGCTCTGGGGGAGGTTAATAGGTGTTCCATGGAAAAACGGGTCCATGGTCAAATATGTAATTTTTAAAATTATAACTATCAACTTTTATTGAATTCCTAGAGCTAAGCTAAGTGCTTTATTTATACTATCTCATTTAATCCTCACAACAAGCCTATGAGAAAGGTACTATTAATCTTCATTTTACAGAAGGGGAAACTGAAACTCAGTGGGGTTAAGTAATTGCCCAAGGGCACACATCCAGGAAGCAACAGGGCTAGGATTCAAATCCACATTGGCCTTGATACTGAAGCCCGTGCTCTTAACCATGGCCCTAATCTGCCCCTCCAGGCAGCACTGACTACAGGACTTAGAGCTTTCAGTAGGCTGCTGTGAGCCGTGAGCTGCCAAGACAAGAACGTGGAAGCAGCATTTCCCAAAGTGGTTTCCTTGCCTCCATTTCTTACCTTCGAACCCACCATCCGCACCACTGGCAGAGTTTGCACTCTGAAACCAAGCCTGATCCTGTATTTCTCTAGGACGGAAGCATTTACTGCCTCCCCATTGCCCACAGAGTCAAGTCTTCAGTCCAGACCATCCGGCATCCGGTCTTGACATTTTAGCTTCCTCTCTGGCCATCCTCCCTCCCCACCCCGCAACCCGCTAAACACTCAATTGTCCTGCTACATTGAATGGGTCTGATGGAGTCACACATCCACAACGGTACCTACTGTTTGCTGAGACTCCATTGGATGCCAGGTACTACACATAAATCCACTTCAACCCCCACAATGAGCCTTTAAAAACAGGCACCATTACCCTCACTAGATAGATTAGGAAATGGAGGCTCATCTTGACATGCCCAAAGTCACAACTAGTAAGTGGCAGAACTAGGATCTGAATCCAGATTTCTCTGCTACAAAGCCCGCGTACTTTTCAAGACAGCACACTCACCTCCTCACCTTTATTCCTGCTGTTCCATAGGGTGGCAATACCCTTCTTTCTGTCCACCTGGCAAACTCTCCCTTGTTCTTTGAGAGCTAGCGCAAGTGCTGTAATAATAATGTCTATCATCTCTTAAGTGCTTTCCAGGCACCGCACTCAGCACTTGACCTGCCTTGTTATATTTACACAGTATTGTTTCTGAATTGTTCTTTATCTGCCCTGTGCCAAATGGGTTTCTTTCTCCTCTAGTTCCAAGGCATTTGACCACATCTCCATTGTGGCGCTCAGCACTCCACAGTAATTGTTAATTTCAGATCCGCCTCTTCCTTTGGACTACATGCTCTTGAAAGACACGGGATATATGATATTCACCTGTACATCCCCCCATGGAGCCACCCAGCACGCAGTGGGTATTTGATAAATGGGAGAGGGTGGACAGGAGGGTGGAAGACCAAGAGACGGAAAATTCGCTGAGATTGTTCCATCAGTTCTGTCACAGGGAGTGGTCCTTTGGCTTGGAACCAGAGTGGCAGCATCAAACCAGACAAAATAGACCTCGCTGCTGGGGGAAGAGAGTGGACACTGGCGGTCAGACCCAGGCCACACCTCACCTGGTTCCTGCCATGCCTTCCGTGGAAGGATGGGTGAGGATTGCCCCTGGCTTCACAGCCTTTTTACAACTCTGCACACTTTGTAGTTGGCTCTATATATCCCTGCTTAGGCAATTCGTTGGTTAGGTTCATTCCACAGTGCTGTTTCAGATATTCTCAACTGTTTCTTGCCTTGTGTTGTTCTTAAGCTATCTCAAGCGAACGAAGAGACATCTGGGGCAGATGACCCAAAGAAAATCTATAGCTAAGGCGTTGCTCCCCACAGGTGGGTAGATCAGGTACTCACACCCCTTTCTAAATGGATCTTTCCTTTTTGAGTAGGAGGCCCCTTTACAGACAGAAACATCTTTGATGCTCACTCATTCATTGAACACCCATTCTGGGCATCCACTTTACAATGGACACTGTTCAGAGTTACTCCTTGTAACCCCTGGGGTAACAGCCTATTCATGCCACCCACGTCCAACCTCTATGAGCTCGAAGGTTGTGGGTTTTTAAAGCCAGCTTTCTGCTCCTTTGTTCTCGCTCTTTCTGGCCTAACATACAAATTTGTCCGGGTACGAGTGATCCAGAATCAGTGCCAGCTGCAAACTCAGCTGGGTTTCACAGCCTCCCTCAAACAAACCCCGTTAGTAAACATGGAAACCACCAAGGAGACTATTTCAAAATTACTTACCTGCTCCTAACTGCCCAGCTCTCCTGCTGCCCCCACTAGGGGGAAGCGGCAGGATTTTTCTGCTTCTAATCAAGTCGGGTTTTGAGGATTTCAAGTCTTCCTCTCTCCCCAGGACACTGTGTGTACTGTATTTTACAAATTCATTTGTGATACTCATGAAGATAGAGTTTATCAAGCAAAAGTCAGCTTGGCTGATGCACTTCTCTAGCACACCTGAACCACACTGCCTTGCTCTCATTTTATTTGTCCATGCGTTTGCTTCCTCCAGGAGACGGGGATCAACCTGAGGGCAGAAACTGCTTTAATTTAATTTCGCATCTCTAATTCCAAGCATAAGGCCGGGTAAAAAGTAGTTCTTGAATATTTAACAATCTTTAGGTAGGCACAGTCTGAAAGGTCATAAGATCTGAATTACCGTGGGACCTGGCTCAGAAACATTCTTTCCATTTTATTCCTCTCAGACTGGCAAAAAATGAAGTGTCTTATTACGCAGTGTTGGAGAAGGGGCTGGGAAAAGAGGCATTCAACACACTGTTGGGGGAATAGAAATTGGTTGGGCCTCTTGGAAGAACAATTTGACAATGTCTGTCATAGTTGAAATTGCATGGAATTTTCCTTATGGATAAAATCATACCAGTGTACAAAGATAGACGCTGTACCAGCAAGGATGCTGCAGCATCATATATTTGTGGTAGGAAAAAACTAGTAACAATCTTAACTGTCAGCAAGGAACAAGAAAATAAATTACGGTAAATTTTTATTACTGGAATACCAGACAAAGCCCGAGATATATCTCTATGTGTTGACATGTGCTCAGATAAATTAGCTGAAAAAGGAAGTTTCAGAAGAGTGTTGTGTAGATGAGTTAAGAAAAAATGCTAAACATGTAAATGAATGGATTTGTATATGTTTAATAAATTTATGGAAAGATTCATAAAACGTTCAGGGATTTCTTCTGTAAAAAGGAATGAGTAGCTGGGGATGATGGCTGGGGAAATTTCACCTTCCATTTTCCACATTTCTGTACTGTTTGAATTATAATAATGAGTTTGTATTCTTTCTGTAATTCAAAAGCATAAAATACAGCAATAAGAAAACCAAAGCTTGATTTTATCTGTAAAAGAAGAAAACTAATGAAATTTTGGAGAAAATCTTCCCTATTTCTTTAAAAGGCAATAGGCAATGTCTCCAAGGCAGTGTCTGCTCTCTGCCCGACCATGGGAGGGCTGATGATGACTGAAGGGTTCCAGAACGGAGCCTGGAGATATGGAGAGTCGGCAAGAAGGGCCAAGAGCCCGGCAGAGAGTAAGTGTGAGAATGTGTGCCTTTTACTTGCTCTTGGATGATAGGAAATCACCCAGTTCTGATCGAGACTGAACCATTCTGGGAGCCAAGAAATTCTGAGAACTCACTAGGCTGGCATGGCCGCTGGGGCTCTAACCAGTGCCAAGAAGCAAAGGCTGGGGATGCCTAGGTAAATAATAGACACAAGTAACCTGGGTGAACCAAACCACTGACCAAGTCCCCAGGGACGTGAATGACAGCGGGCTCTGCTCACCTATCCCCTCTGCTCTGAAGCTGTCTATACGACTCCTAGGGGTTGACTTTGCTGACACTAATGTAATAGTAATAGTTAACATGTATCAAGTACATCCTACGTCACAAGCAGAGGCAAAATGGTTAATCATATCATCTCACACTGTTATTATTTCTGTTTCACACATGGGGAAATTGAGGCTCAGCAAAGTTAAGCAAACAACTTGCTCAAGGTTGCAGTAAATGGTAGAGGCAGGAAACAAACCCAGGTCTGACTCCAGAGCCAGTCAAGGTCACTGCCAACCTTCCCGCTATCTGGGAGAGAATTAGAAAAAGGCACTCCGTCAGAGTAGGGATAGCCCCATGGAGCAACAACATTTTTGTCCAAAGAAAAGCCAGAGAGTGTAATGATTAAGTGCAAGGACTTTAAAGCCAAATGTCCTGGGTTCAAATGCTGCTCTGCCACTTACTGGCTGTGTGATGTAGGGCAAGTCATTGACCCTCTCTGTGCGTCACTTTCCTCAGCAGTAAAATAATGGTAGTAATAACGCCACCTCTTCGAGTTGCTAGGAGGACTAAAAGAACTAAACAGACAGTGCTTGACTCACAATAAGTACCAAATGTTAACAATCTTTTTTTTAAGATTGACACCTGAGCTAACATCTGTTGTCAATCTTTTTTTTTCCGTCTGCTTCTTCTCTCCAAAGCCCCCCAGTACATAGTTGTATATTCTAGCTGTAGGTCTTTCTGGCTCTGCTATGTGGGATACTGCCTCAGCATGGCTTGATGAGCGGTACTAGGTCCACGCCCAGGATCCAAACTGGGGAAACCCTGGGCCGCCAAGCGGAGCACACAAACTTAGCAACTCAGCCACAGGGCCAGCCCCACGATCATTATTAATATTAAGAAAAAGATGTGAGGGGCTGGCTCCATGGCCGAGTGGTTAAGTTCGCGCGCTCTGCTGCGGCGGCCCAGGGTTCAGATCCTGGGCGCGGACATGGCACCGCTCGTCAGGCCACGTTGAGACGGCGTCCCACATCCCACAACTAGAAGGACCTGCAACTAAGATATACAACTATGTATGGGGGGGTTTGGGGAGATAAAGCAGGAAAAAAAAAAAGAAAAAGATGTGATTCCTTCCAGGCAGATGCAACCCTGCAGGGTGCAGAGCTTGGCAAGTGGAGCAGGCTAAGTTTCGGCCCCTCCTGCAGCTGGGTGCCATCGGGCAGTACACAACTCTACAACCTTACATCAGTCCTGCTGAGCAATTAACTTCCACATGCTGCCAATTCTTCCTCCCAGCTTCCCCTCTGCCAGCCTGCCTGTGAATCAGAATCACCTGGCACACTTTTTTTTTTTTGGAGGAAGATTAGCCCTGAGCTAACATCTGCCGCCAAGCCTCCTCTTTTTGCTGAGGAAGACTGGCCCTGAGCTAACATCCATGCCCATCTTCCTCTACTTTATATGCGGGACGCCTGCCACAGCATGGCCTGCCAAGCGGTGCCATGTCCGTACCCAGGATCCGAACCGGCAAACCCCAGGCCACTGAAGTGGAACGTGCACACTTAACCGCTGCGCCACCAGGCCGGGCCCCCCCTACCCTGCCCCAGACACACATTTAAAAAATACAGATTCCCTGGGCTCCACCTTGGCTGGTTCTGATGCAGGTGGGCTGGGCTAGGGCCCAGGGATCTGTACGTTTAACAAGCCCCAGGTGACCAGGTCACCCCGGAACCGTGTGTTCCTGGACGCACGTTTCTGGAAGCACTACAAGCCCCTCACACTCTGTTCCGGCTGTTTGAGTTGCTCTTTGGGAGCCAGCAGCCTTTCTTTCGTGTTTGGGCCCAGGCCTGGGCACACAGAGAAGGGGTGCAGGCAATGTGTGATCTGCAAGCCGGCCAGCAAAACAGATGGCTGTGCAAACAGGCACGACACACTGCACTTGCTTTTGTGCTTGAGTGGGTTATGCCATGGACCCCTTATCTTTAGACTTGGGGTTTCCCAGACCCTTGTGACTCAAAGTGCAGTTCACAGACCAGCTGAATGGCTCCCCCTGGGAGCTTGTTAGAAATGCGGATGCTCAGGCCCCAGACCTACTCAATCGAAGTCTGCATTTTAACAGGAAGCCCAAGATGACTGGGGAGCAAGTTTGAGACATATACCCAATTTCTCTTCCCTCATCTGAATTAAGTTTTAACCCATGTGCACCTCTAACCTGTCCATATACCATTTGGGGCCAATCTTTTCCTTCAAACTCCCAGAGAACCCCAGAAAAACATTGCACTCCTTCCAATAAGCCAGATCCGTGCTCAGCAGCCAGCCTGGGGCTCATGGCGAACCTTTGCTTTAAGGAGTTATTTATTTCAAAGTCCACATTAAAATAAACCTTCCCAATATTGAAAAGGAGACGACTCCAGCCTCTGTAACTCCAGGGCGTAAAACGCTCCCTTCTTTTGCACAGAGCTGTGACCCCCCCGTTTCCCTGCCCAAAGCCGGCCAAAGCCATCAAACGGCCCAAAGAAAACACGCGACGTCTTCCTGTTGGCCAAGCGTCAAGTTATCGTGCAGATTTCACACTGGAGCTTGACCTCATTAATCCAAGGCCTATCACATTGCTGAAAATGTCAGTGGAAAAACAGCCATTCAGTGGGTTTCCTTCATTCCAACAGAAAGGGAAAAAACAGGAAGCTGACAGCAGCTGCGCCCCAGCTTGGCAAATCCCAAGGGCCCAGCTGACAGGGCATTTCTTGTCAGCACCTACATTCCCCTGCCCCAGCCTGCTCGTCCAGATAAAGGTGAGTCCTGTATCTACAGGAGCAAGATGCGGTGGCAGCTGCAGCAGCAGTTCAGATAATCTGGGCCCCCGAGCACCTGCTTGGGAAGGAAAATAGCTTGGTCTGAATTTCTTTGGCCTGAATTACCAATTGGCTGTTCATCATTCAGGTTCATCTGAATCTCTTCTGCCCATTCAAAATGTCCCACAAGCCAAACCTCTGGGACTCTGGGGGACATAAGGCCTTCCAAGTCCTCATTCATCCTGTTAATGCATATTGATTGTCTCCCGTGTACCAGGCATCATGCTGGGCAACCGGGGCACAGAGCTGAATGAATGAGACACAGACACTGACCTTACGGCGCTTATGGTACAGTGTAAGCTTTCTCAACATCAGCGCTATTGACATTTGAGATTGGATCCTTCTTTTCGGGGGGGAGGGGGCGTGTTCCTGTGCGTTCTAAGATATTTAGCAGCAGTCCTGGCCTCTAACCACTAGATACCAGTAGCTCCCCTCCCCCTCTGCACTTCCCCAGTTGTGACAACCAAAAATGTCTCCAGACATTGCCCAAATGTCCCCTGGGGGGTCAAACTGCCCCCAGTTGAGAACCACAGGTCAAGTGGGTGACGCAGACTAAAAGAGTAATGACCACAAATAACCATATAATCATAATTATGATAAGTACCATAGAGGAAAATGTGGGTATTACACCAATATTATCTACAACTTGGATAGTTGTATTTTATGCATGATTACAAATCATTATGACAATTCTGAATGGTATATATATTTAAGGTATACATGATCTGTATTTCCAGATGAAGAAATTGAAGCTCAAGAAAGTGAAGAAATTGCCCAAGGCCCAAAAACCAGTGGACGGCAGAGCTAGGATTTGAACCCTGACCCTAAATTTTGCCTCCCATGGAAAAGGAAATTCGAGCCTTTGTTTTGATGTCTTCTATAAACAGGTAGGGTATGTGGTCACATGGTGCTCTGACCAGCCATCCTAAAAGACTCATTCCTTCCTGGGGTCACGGTGCAGCTCAACCACCACCTGCGACATCAATCAAGCTGCACACTGTCTGCGTCAAGGTACGTTTGTGGGACACTAGCAGGCAGAGGAATGTTGACCTGAACTCTGAGACCTCCCAGAGCAGCCCCCCTGCCAAGTGCCTGTACACAGGCCCTTCCCAAAAATCAGGCCAGGCAGAGAATGGGGCAGTCCCCAGGTACCCAGAGCCCACCCCACTGTGACCCATCTCCAAGGTGCCTACTGCCCAGCATCCAAGGGTACACAGTGAAAGGAGCCAGATATTCTGCAGTTGGCTTTAGACATTGATAAAAAGCATGAGTGAGGTGGTACAGGATAGCGCATAGCAACTTTGGAGACCCCCCAGACAGGAGTTCCTACCACTTATGAGCTGCATGCCCTTTAGCAAATCACCTCACCCCCTGTACCTCAGTTTTCCTCCCTGTGCAATGGGGATAAATGCATCCGCTCCAAGGGTTGGTATGAGGATTCAGTGGCCACGCCAGCAAAGACCTTGGACAGTGACCAGCATCCAGAAAAGCACCTGGTACAATATTATGATCAATAAGGGAGCCAGATCATGACACTTCCTCCACCCACATCCCCTCCCTCAAGTGAGAAACTGAGTCCCAGGAAGAGAGAAACAGGTGCAACAGCAGGAAAAGCATTCAGGGAGGAGGAGGGGACCCCGTGCTTCCTGGGTGGAAGGAAACGGAAGGGAGAGTTCACATCTTGGCAAAGGAGCCCAGGCCAGCCCTTCTTCCCATGCAGATGGTAATCCTGGAATTTCTTGCCACAATCAGACAGTCTTCCTGGGGGTCTGCTTCGGGTCAGCGAGTGTTTAATCATTCGGGGCCCCTGGCAGCCTGGCCTCGGCCTCCCTCCTTGGCCTTGCCTGCTGCCCCTGCCTCTGTCAGGCCCTGTGCTGACGGTGCTCCATCTGCAACTCCTGCCCACTGCTCTGAAAGACAGCGAGCACTTTCAAGCCTCTGTGCCTTTGCACAAGCTGTTCTCTCTGCTCGGCTGCCCGCCCCTCCATTGCCCGCCACCTGGAAAATTGTCTCTGAAGGGCTCAAATGTGCTCCCACAGCAAATTTTGCCCACCTGTTCTTGGTCATCATAGACTAATAATAATAGCAACTAACACTTGCAAGCACTAATGAATATCTAGAAGGCCCTAAGCTGAGTTTTTTTACCCACCTCATCTCACTTTTCCCCTCACATCACCTCCCCCCCCCGACGTAGGTGACTTATCTGCCTGAGAAGTAAGGCATCTGTCCGTCACCACCCAGCTCCGAGGAGGCAGGTTCAGGAACAAAACCTGGGCTGGTTGGCCTGACTGCACCTGTTCATCCACCGCTCTGCTCTTCAGCCCTCTGCTTGCCAGAGAAGCTGATATCCCAGAGCATCCTCACTGGTTCCAGGCCTGCCTCTCTCCCATAGACTGAGAACCCTGAGGGCAGCCTTATTCATCTTGAAATCTCTTGCTAAGCACAAGGTCTAGAGTGCAGTAAACGTCTGTTGAATGAATCAATGAATCCTGAAAAATGGTGGCCAGCTGACAAAGGGTAAGTCACAGACTTCTGGGGACAGGCCCACACTGGACTCGAATTCCCAGGAGTCAGGCCCTCCAGGCTGTCCTGCTAGCTAGAGGCAGAAGAGGTCTGACTCACCCAGAATGGAGGGGTGGGACCTCAGAGAGCCCACAGAAGGAGGAAATGGTGGTGCTGGTGCCGCTAATCACTTCCTGCATTCCTGCCCACAGCAGGTGCTCTATGAAGCCCTGTGTGCGCATTATGGTCTCATGGAATCCTCACAGCCCCATGCAGGAGGCATTACTGTTATTCCCATCGTACAGAGGAGAAAACCAAGACTCAGTGAGAGTAAATATTCACCCAGGTCACAGAGCGTTTGAGCACAGAGCTGTAATTTGTACCAGTCTGGCTCCTGTGCTCTCCTTTGTAGCTTTCTGTAAGAGGCAGGCTTGTTCAAGCCCTCCTTGAAGGCGAGACTCTAAGATGTGCTCAGGATAAAGAAGTTCGTCCTGGTCTCTCCTGGAAGAATGCCAGCTGGGACCCACTATACACCAAATGCTTCAAGTCCTGGGTGCAGGTGGGGTGGGAGTGGGCAGCTAGATTAGGGGAGGGGGCAGGATTGGATGGAATTCCTGAAGGTCCAAGACAGCACAGGAATCCACGTATGTGCCTTGTGCGATCTGCGAAACCAGACTGGCTGCAGCCTCTGTTGGTTCACTCTGGGGATGGAGCTGGTTTTGAGAAGAACCTGGGGCCCTAGTTTCCCAAATCTAAATGGGCTCTGCAGAAAGGTTCTTGCCTTGGGGAAAAACCTGCCTTTCTGGGTCAGCATCCTCTTAGCCCTGTGGCTCAGGCTCCCAAAAAGACTTAACAGCTAGATTAGAATTTAACCTCCACTCTAGCATCAATTTCCAGAGGAGGGAAGTCTGAGCATGCATTGGACCTTGCCTGCCATGTCCTACCATGCCAGGGAAAATTCGGGGCACACCAGGATGCAAGGAGCCCTGATAGCTGAGCCACAGAGCAGGCCAAAGAATGTCAGAGTGGGAGGAGACCAAAAGAGGGGTAAAAAGAGGGGCAGGAAGGGATGGAGGGGTCTTCCTGAAGGAAGACATTTCAGAGGCTAGGAAGAGCTGGGGCCAGGACAGGAGTGAGGAAGGCTCCAGGGAGGACACTGTTGGGTACCCTTCACTCCACAGGCAGGTGCGAGGTTGAAGGTCCAGAGTGGCCTGGTGGACATCTTGCCCCCCAAGTCCTGGGGACTAGGGCTGAGAAGATGGCAGGGGGGGAGAAGGGGTCGGGGGATTTGTGTGGGAAGGCCCTGTGAGCAGGCAGCAAGCTGAAAGGATTCACCAGCGCCCACCAGCCGCCTGCAAGCTGGCTCTTTATGACAGAGCTGAGGGAGGAAGATGTGGAAACTACCCCAGTCCCTGCAGAACCACCCACGAGGGCTCCACTTCTGCTCCTGCCTAAAAGAAGAGGCGCGCCCCACTCAAAACCAGCATGACAGGCACCAGCTTAGGAGCACGCATGCTGCTGTGCCCCGCTGCACCAAGCACTTCACACGGGTCCTCTCAGAGATCCTCCCCGCAGCCCGATTATCAGTCCCATTGCCTAGAGGCAACCGAGACTCCGGGAGCCCAAGTGCTTTGCCCTCGGCAAACAGACAGCTAGGCACTGGCAGAGCTAAGAAGCTTTATTACCAGCCTAGAAGGAGGCCTCCCGGATGGAGGGGTTTTCTCCGGTGCTTCATCAGCTGCAGGAAATGGCAGGGCACACAGGAAAGTGCCCCGCGGAGAGAGGCGCTAACCACAGGCCCCTTCCCAAGAGAGCCGTGCAGGAAAGGGCGCCTGGTACCTCAGGGCCCCAGGTCCTCCACAGAGGGCGATTCAGAGGCGGCACCTGGTGCCCGGGGCCGCGGGGAGCTGGTGGGCGCTACTGACAGCAAGAACAGGCGCCCATTATGTGGGATCCAATCACATGGGCGCGCAAGCAGCTCGGCTTTCGGTTCTGAGAAGCGCTTATGCAGCCGCGTCTCTCTCCCTCTGCTCCGGAGGAGCCAGGGAGCACCAGGTCTCAGGCTTTGCGCGCGGCCCTCCCCGGAGGACCTGATTCAAAGCTCGCCTAGGCTCAGTTATCCGCCCTTGGCTGGGAGCTGCATCATCAGCATCTCCAGTGAAGCCAGGTCCGGACTAGGGGAGAAGGAGGGAGGGATCCGCATGAGGGAGGGAGGCGGGCAGCGTGCGCCTCCCCCTCCCTGCTCTCCACTCGCAGTGGTCTGGGAAGCTCAGCCTGGGCGCTCCGGGTGACCTTGGGGAGACCCCTCTGCGCGACCTCTCCGGGGGGGGGGGGGCTGCACAGTTTCTGCCCATCCTAGGCGCTCAGGTGAGCGCCTCCAGCCGGAGTCAATACGCGGGACTCGCGAGGAGAGCAATGCTCCCGAAGCGAGGGACCCAGCAGCCGGCAGAGCGCGGCCCTTTGGAGAGGCCGGGCGCACCTCTCCCCTGGAACAACCACGCGCGGGGTCTCCCAGGGGCCTGCTGGCGCGGTCAGCTGGATTCCGCCGCCAGGCGGGTCTGCACTCGGGCGCACCTGCCCTGGGGACCTTTCCCGCCCGGGCAGGAGCGCTCCCTGCGCCCTGCCGCTGCCTGCGGGGACCAAGCACCGCTACGCGAGGGGGCGGCGCCCCCATGCCCAGCCCAGAGGCTGGGCGCCGGGGCTGTTTGGTGCCATTTGTGGCTCCTGTTGCCCGTCATTGCGCCCCCCGGCAGACGGCGGCCAAAGAGTCCAGATCCAGCTGAGGAAGCCCCCTGCCCGCCCCAAGATCGGCCACGGCGGCCCCAGCAAACAACCTGCCAAAGCGCCCCCTACCCTGGCCTCGCCACTGGTGCGCAAGACCCGGGAGAACGCCCCCACCCCAGTCCGACTCCTTGGCCCTGCGCTCCAGGCGCCCGCCTGTCCAGTACTCGCCCCCCACCCCGCCCCATTATCTTAAGCCGCCGGCCCTTGGCCAAAGCGCCCCACACGCCCCAGCTAGACTCTCAGAGGCCAGGACCACGTTCCCGCCGCAATCCTTCTCCCCGCCCTTTAAGCCGCAGGAGCGCAGGGAGGAAGGCGGCGCCGCGGAGGAACTCACCTGCTCCGCCGAGCCCTGCCCCGGGCGGCTCCCGGCCCTGGCTCCGTCTGTCTGTCGCCGCGCCGCAGCTGCCCGGGCGGCGACAGAAGCCGGCAGTACTCCGCCGCCAGCCTCCGCGCCGCCCTTCGGCTCCTCCCCGAAGGCGGGGCCTGAGTCGCGGGAAGGGTTGGGCGCGCTCAGCCCTATCTGGCAGGCGAGGGAGCTCCTGGAAGGGTCCCGGCGCTCTAGGGGCGGGGGCCCTCCTTTGAGCAGCTGGAAGCTGAAGGCGGATGGGATGTGGCTTCGGAATAGTTTTCCTTCCTCCCACCCCGCAATGGAAAGGGGGAAGCCCAGGACTCTATTCTTGCCCCTATTTGACGGAAGGGCATCATGGAGCCCAGAGAGGAGCAGTAACCTGCCCAAGGTCACACAAAATGAGTACCAGTGAACTCAAGTCTCCTACCTTGAAGGCATGCGCAGCCTGAGTTCTTCAGAAACTTCCTAAGACGCCAAGGAGCCCGACCGGGCCTTGCCCTGGGGATAGGTCTGTGGGGGCATGTCCCCCAGCTGGGGGACGGGCTGCCCGAGCGAGACCAGTGGGAGCATGGGGGCCGTGGCCTGCGACGTGGGCACGCATCATTTCCTCTTTCTGGAAGAAAAGGAGGTGAAGCGAAGGAGGAAGGAAGTGGTCTTACCTCCGCTGACGTCTGTCGCTGGTTGGGATGTGCACGATCTAGAAAGGAGCTGCCTCTCTGAGATTTTAATGCTGAGAATGAAAAGCAAAACACACGCGGTGGCTTCTGTCATCTAACTTAAGGCTCTTTCCGGGGCCGGAAGGCCCCTGCACGCTGAGCACCATCTTTTCTTTACAGGACAATGGATTGAAGTATCTTTGAGTTGCGGTCGAGAGGGCCCTAGCCTCCCCCGCCCCAGGAAGGGGAGAGAAAGTTAACAAACAAAGGGAAAAAATCCATCCCGAAACATTCTCTGGAATCCACACTGGCTGAACACTGGCTTTAGAACAATAGAGTTCTCTTCTCCACAAAGGGCCTTGTTTCCTGAGCTTCATCAGCCTCCAGATTAGAGCCCTAGGCACCCAAAGGCCAGCCAGAGGGGGCACAGACAAGGTTTAAGTTTAGGGGGGTTTGGGGTGGTACCCAGTTAATTCAGTTCCCAGCAGTCTTGTTCGGAGAACTCCTCTGGGTCCTTACTCACTAGCAATGTTCTTCTGAGGCTGAGGGTATAACCTGAGTTTTGTGATTTCCTGTTTGCTAAAGAAACTCAGTAATCTTTCTTGGAGAAGTAAAAACCTCTGGATTGGGTTTATTCCAGGTCTCCAGGTCCCCCAAGTCCTCTGAAAGCCCCGCCCCCATCATTTGCCCCCTGGCTCCCTCTCAGTTCATTAATAATCCAGTTGTGAGCAACGCTGTTTCAGTAAGAGCATTAGAGAGCAGAGCAGGTGGGAAAAACTTAAAGTGATGTTTAAAATAACCCAAGGGGATCATTGTTCTCCGCAGAATGTTTCCATTGATTTATCATGAAGAGCTGTGGGCTGAGAGGGCGGGAATGCTCTCTCCAAGCCCTGAGTAGAACTTGGAGCCTGTGTTCCTGACGTGAAACCTTGAGTACAGGCCGGAATCCTCCCGCTGTGCTGTTCACTCGCGTCACTCATGGGGTTGGATAACAAGAGTTCAAGTATAACCAAAACAAGGCGGACAACTCCTGCTTCCTGATTTCAAAACCTACTGAAGAGCTACCTAATCAAGACAGTGCAGTATGAACATAAGGATAGGCATACAGGTCAATGGAATAAAACTGAGAGTCCGGATATAAACCCTTACATTTATGACCAACTGATTTTCAATAGGAGTGACATTTTAAAGGGACAAGACATTTTAAGGGGGAAAGAATAGTCTTTCCACACGTGGTGCTGGGACACCTGGATTTCTCCATGCAAATGTGTGAGGTTGGACCCCTACCTCACACCAGATACAAAAATTAACCCAGAACGAATCACAGCAAAATGTAAGAGCTAAAACTGAGAAACTCTCAGAAGAAAAAGTAGACTTAAATCATGGCCTTGGATTACATGATAGTTTCTTAGGCACCTAAAGTCCAAGCGACAAAGGGGAAAATAGATAAGTTGGATCTCATTAAAATTAAAAACTTTTGGGGCTGACCCAGTGGCACAGCAGTTAAGTGTGCACGTTCTGCTTTGGCAGCCCAGGGTTTGCCGGTTCAGATCCCGGGTGCTGACCTAAGTACCACTTGTCAAGCCATGCTGTGGCAGGCATCCCACATAAAAAATAGAGGAAGATGGGCACGGATGTTAGCTCAGGGCCAATCTTCCTCAAACAAACAAAAAAAAAACGCAAAACACTTTTGTGCTTCAAAGGACGCCATCAAGAAAGTGAAATTTAACTCTTACGGGCTGAATTGTGTTCACCCCAAATTCACACATTGAAGTCCCACCTCCCAGCACCTCAGAATGTGACTGTATGTGGAGATAAGATCTTTAAAGTAATAATTAAGTTAAACAGAGGCCCTTAGGGCGGGGGCCTAAGCCAATATGTCCAGTGTCCGTATAAGAAGAAGAGACACCAGGAATGCTTGCACAGAAGAAAGGCCACACGAAGACATGGAGAAGATGGCCGTCTACAAGACAAAGAGAGAGGCCTCGGGAGAAACCACAGCTGCAGACGTCTTGATCTTGAACTTCTAACCTCCAGAGCTGTGAAAAACAAATTTCTGTTGTGTAAGCCACCCAGTCTGTGGCATTTTGTCATGGCAGCCCCAGCAAACAAATATGATAACCCACAGAATGGGAGGGAATCTTTGCAAATCATGTATCTGATAAGGGATTTTATCTAGAATATATAAGGAACTCTTACAACTCAATAATAAAAAGGCAAGAGCTGGCCCCATGGCGTAGTGGTTAAGTTCAGCACACTCCACTTTGGTGGCCTGGGGTTTGCGGGTTCGGATGCCAGGCGAGGACCTCCACCACTCGTCAGCCATGCTGCCATGGTGACCCACATATAAAGTGGAGGAAGATTCGTATAGGTGTTAGGTCAGGGCTAATCTTCCTCAGCAAAAAATAAATAAATACAAATTAAAAAATAAAAAGGCAAATAACGATTTAAAAAATGGAAGGAATCGGGGCTGGCCCCGTGGCCGAGTGGTTAAGTTCGCGCGCTCCGCTGCAGGTGGCCCAGTGTTTCGTTAGTTCGAATCCTGGGCGCGGACATGGCACTGCTCATCAGATCACGCTGAGGCAGCGTCCCACATGCCACAACTAGAAGAACCCACAACGAAGAATACACAACTATGTACCGGGGGGCTTTGGGGAGAAAAAGGAAAAAATAAAATCTTTAAAAAAAAAAATGGAAGGAATCTGAATAGATATTTCTCCAAAGAAGATATATGAATTGCCGATAAGTACATGGGAAGATACTCAACATCACTGGCCATCAAGGAAACGCAAATCAAAATCACAATGAGATGCATTGTATTTCAAATGCACTAGGATGGCTATAATCCAAAAGTCAGGTAATAACGAGTATTGGCGAGGACGTGGAGAAATTAGGAGTCTCATACATTGCTGGTGGGAATGTAAAATGGTGCGGCCACTTTGAGAAACAGTCAGGCAGTTCCTCAAAAGGTTAACCATAGAGCTACTAGATGACCCAGGGGTTCCGCTCCTAGATCTATACCCAAGAGAAATAAAAACCTACATCCACACAAATGTGTATACAGATGTTCACAGCAGCGTTATTCATAATAGACAAAAAGTGGAGACAACCCAAATATCCATCAAATGATGAATGGATGGATAAAATCTGGTGTATCCACACAATGGAATATTACCCGGCAATCAAAAGGAATGAAGGACTGACACAGGCCACAACATGGATGAACCGTGAAAACATCATGCTATGTGAAAGAGACCAGACACAGAAGGTCACAGATTATGTGATTCTCTTTGTATGAAATGTCCAGAATAGGCAAGTCTATAGAGACAGAAAGTAGATTAGTGATTGGCTAGAGTGGGGAGCGGATCATTGGGGGCAAATGGAAAGTGACTGATATATTTTTTAAATTGAAATACAATTGACATATAGCCGGTTTCTTTCTGGGATGACAGAAGTGTTCTAAAGTTGATTGTGGTGATAGTCACACCACTACGAATATATTAAAAACCGTTGAATTGGATAATTTAAATGGGTGAATTGTACGGTATGTGAATTATATCTCCATAAAGTTTTTACCAAATAAAAGTTAAACTGTACTCTGGTCCTTGAAAGCAACACTGACCATGTCCCGCAGACCTCTCTTTCCTGTCCTCAAGCAAGACAGTCCCTCCTTTTACTTCCAGGTCATCTAGGGTCCAGTAGACATTGGGGTAGAGTCCAACTCAGTGAACATTCTGATAGAGCATGGAAAGTGTCTGAGGACCTAAAAATAAATGGATTGCCTTCAACAGATAAAATCTGAAACATTGGTGTTTACAAATATAGAATTAAAATATCTACATAACTTTAGGTCGACTAGTCAACTGCAACTCAAACCAACTCATAGTTACACGTAAATTATATAGAAGGGAGCACTGGGTGAATTACATAGTTGCTACAATGTGAGGCAGGGCCTCCAAAAGAAGAAAGTCTTCCGAGACTCCTGAGTCTGTGAAAAAATGAGCTAATCCAGCCTCAAAAGAATTCATTTTAGCAGTTATTTGATCCACTGGTTCTTAATGCCAGCTGGTGGGCAGGTGCTGGGCTGGCTGTGTTTATTCATTCAACAAACATTTAGTCCAATGCCTGCCCAGAGTGAGCCTTGATAGGTGGGTGATGCTGCTGGTGAAGATGTTGGCCCCAGGCCAGGCCCAACCAACAGAAGTGCAGGACGCGCAGGAGGTGCAGCAAGGGCTCAAGGGAAAAGGAGCCCAGTGCAAGACAGGCATCCTGGGTGAGAGCCCTGGCTCTGCCACGAACTCGCTGGGCGGTCATTCCCCCTTCCAGAGGGTCGGTTTCCTGTTTGCAAAATGCCAATTGTAGGGGCTGGCCCCGTGGCCGAGTGGTTAAGTTCTCGCACTCTGCTGCCGGCGGCCCAGTGTTTCGTTGGTTCGAATCCTGGGCGCGGACATGGCACTGCTCATCAAACCAGGCTGAGGCAGTGTCCCACATGCCACAACTAGAAGGACCCACAACGAAGAATACACAACTATGTCCCGGGGGGCTTTGGGAAGAAAAAGGAAAAAATGAAATCTTTAAAAAAAAAAAAACACCGATTGTACAATACTTGCATATCTTTGTGTGTGTATTTTTTCCCACGTCCCTGCACTTTTGAGGGAAGTGACCTTTCTTTGACTTCTTTTTTAGCTCCCTGAGGAGCACAGTCAGAGCCATTTGCACACAGTGGGAGCCTCAAAGTGGTATGAAGGGAGCACCAGACGTGTTCAGGCAGCAGGTAAGCTCAGTCCTGCGATGCTGTGAGTTAAGGATAGCTAGGAGTGGGGGCAGGCGGGTTTTCGTCTTTATGCTCAAGTTAGAGAGAACCCCTCAGCCCAGCGGCTCTGCAGCTCGGCAGCACATTGGAATGGCTAGGGGAGCTTCAGAAAGTGGCAATGCCCAGGCTCCACCCCAGACGGTTTGAATCTGATTCTGGAGGTGGGGCTCTTACTTTTAAACATACAGATCAGAAATCTCTCCAGGTGAGTTGAAAATGCAGCCAGTCTAAGAATCATCACCTAAGATTGTTTCTAAAAATTCCAGGAGCACAGAATCATCTGAAAGAAGGGGAGGGAGGAAGTGTCAAAAATGCTGCTTCCCAGGCCTGTCCATTGCACCCCTTTCTCACTCTTTGGTGTAGGATGGGGCCTAGGGATATGCATTTTAACCGATTCTAATGAGCCGTATGCCTCAGCTA
Source organism: Equus quagga (assembly GCF_021613505.1). Lineage (NCBI taxonomy): Eukaryota > Metazoa > Chordata > Mammalia > Perissodactyla > Equidae > Equus > Equus quagga. Next base: position 90,947,562 of record NC_060278.1, on the reverse strand, counting down.
GTGCCTCCAGCCGCCTTGATAGCAATGCCTCGTTCTCCTGTTTCCCCTATCATGACTTAAACAGGGTTTCCCAAATTCCCTGAGTGGAAGAGTCACGTGGGACACTTATTAAAAATGCAGATTTGATCTTTCAGTCACCAATATGATAATTGATCGTGGAAGCAAGGGTCATTAACAAAGGCTAGAGCCTGTGAGGGAAAAATTGTTAGGGAGCAGAATATTCACATGGCTCAAAATATCACACTGGGTTATTTACTAATTCGAAAGACGGAAGCGTACCTTTACAAGAGAGATCCAGCAGCCTCCACCCGAAGCGAGGGATCAAACCCAGCATCATCAAGATGACAACCTAACATTGTGTGCCCCCATGTGACGCAACATGATGCACTTGACAACTTCCATGTCATCTTCTTGCCAAAAATACTTAACCTGATTTTAATCATGAGGAAAATTTAGACAAATCTAGAATGTGGGGCATTCCACGAGCCTGGACTCTCTTTTTAAAAGTTAACATCATTTTTTTTAAAGGTGAGGAGGTATTCTAGATCAAAAGACATTAAAGGGACTTAACGAAAAATACGTAATGCGTGGACCTCGATTGGATCCTAGATTCAAAAGGTAAATGGCTATAAAAGAAATTTTGGACACCACGGAGAACTTAACTATTGTTTATATATTAGGTGACGTTACTGAATTGATATTAATATTCTGAGAGATGATGATGGTGTTGTGATTAGGGAGGAACAGGTCCTACTCTTTTTCTTAGGAGAGGCATGTTAAAAAGAGGGCGAAGCAGGGACAAAGAAAAGCATAAATGTGCCAAAATGTTAATCAAGTTAAAAATCAATCAGTACATCCAGGAGAAGGATAGTCAAGGGTGCCTTGTACTTTTCTTTGAATTTCTCTGGAGTTTGATATTTTTCAAAATAAAACAATTTGGGGAGTGGGAGGGAATGCAGATTCCTGAGCCTGTCCCCTCGGAGATTCTGACCCAGGAGGCCTGGGAGGCCCGGGATCCATAATTTTTAAGGGGTGCCCGGGAGATTTTTATCTGGTGCAAGGCTTCACAACCAACCACCTGCACCTCTAGCTGCCTTTCGGTCCCTCCAACGCTGTGCCGGGTACTAGCCTCTCCAGGCACATCCTGTTCCCTCTGCCCGGCCTGCTATTCCCTCTTTCTCTACTTAGCCCTCACCCTTCTTTCAGGTCTCAGCCCAAATGTCACTTCCTCAGGGAAGGCTTCCTAGAAGTCAAACCCCCTGGTGTTGGCTCTCACGGCCCTGGGGCCCACAGCCATAATTTTACATGCAGTGCTGACTGTTGGATTAATGTCTGCTTCTCCCATTAGACGGTATTATGGGCTGAACTGTGTCCCTACCCTGCTCCCCAATTCATATGTTGCAGTCCTAACCCCCAGTACGTCAGAGTGTGACAATATTTGGAGATAGGGCCTTTAAAGGGGCAATTAAGGTAAACTGAGGTCATATAGGTGGGCCTTCATCCAAAATGACTGGTGTCCTTTGAGAAGAGGAGACCACGTGAGGACATTAGAGGAAGACAGCCATCTACAAGCCGAGAACGGAGGGCTTGGAAGAAACCAACCCTGCTGACACCTCGGTCTCAGACGTCTAACCTCCAGAACAGTGAGAAAATAAGTTTCTGTTGGTTAACCCCCTAGTTTGTGGTCTTTCATCATGGCGGCCCGAACAAACTAATGTAGATGGTAAGCGCCACTGCTTGAGACCAGGTCTGGTTTGTTTGCCACTGAATTTCCAGGGCCTAACAAAGCTTGGTGCACAGGAAGGATCTGTCTAATGAATGAAGCGATCCTTCTTTACGCGGCTGTTGGAAGGGTTGAGGGAGAACATATTACCCGTCCTGGCAGACACCAGCGCCTCGATGAACAGTGCTCAACAATGCAGCAAGATCATATTCTGGAAAGTATAAGCTGGGGTTTAGGTTTTGTTCCCCTCGATGTTCGTTTGTTGTTGCTGCTGCTCTTGCTGTCAGCCTTGCACCCATCTAGCTATTGCCACTCTCTGCCTCACAGGAAGGGCAGACGCAACCCAGAGCAAACAAAAGTGGGTCCTCAGTCCTGAGCTGCAAAATAGAGGCTGTAACATCCACAGCCCAGGTAGTAGCTGGAAAGCCGGAGCCCTGTTCGTGGGTTACTGCCCTGGGTGAGAGAGGAAAGGTCTTATGGAATTCTAGAAATCTAGGCTTGGAAGATAAAGAGGCAAAGCCTGAGGTGAGAAGGCAAAATGTTTACCCTCAAGCAACAAATGGGCTGAAGACAGGCTCAACTTCCGAATGATTAGGGAAATGCAAATAAAACATCCAGGAGAGAAAAGGTGACAGCCATCAGAAAGGCAATAAAGGGTCTGCCGATACTGGGACCAGCTAAGACCATGAAACAGGAACCCTTGGCATGGGGGCCCAAGCACTGGCACAATCACTTAGGAGAGAAGTCTGGCGTTAGTTAAGAAATTTGGGTCTGCATGTCCTACAACTCAGCAACTATGCATTTAGGACTAACTGGCCTGGGGAAAACCTCCCACCTGCCTAGGAAAAGATATGTCTAAGGAAAGTCTTTATCTATAAAATAGCAAAAGACTGGCAACATCCTAAATGCCTACCGATAGGGAATGGCTGTCAATGAATTAGGGGTATTTTAATATGATGGAATTTTATTATTATTAATCCACCCTTTCCCCATTCCGACAAGCAACCTCTGCCCCCTTTTTTAAACAAAAATCTCATGGCTTCCTTTAATGTTACTTGAAATTTCCAAATACAGGTCTGCAAGAAATTCTTTATCTGAAACCAGGGGGCCAAATAAGCTTTGGAATTCAGAACTTTTGGATTTTCTAAATGCGATATGGTGCATGTGCTCTGCATCAGTGATTCTCGTACTCGAGCATGAATCAGAAGCACAGAGGAGGAGGAGGCATGGGATCAGGAGGGCTCCTGAAAGCACAGATGGCTGGGCCCCATCCCAGAGTTTTTTGATGCAATAGGTCTGGGGCGGGGCCTGAGAATGTGCATTTCTCACAGGTTCCCAGGTGATGCTGATGCTGCCGGTCTGGGGACCACATTTGAGAACCACTGCTTTCTATTATATAACATCCCTAGAGGGGTTTAGAGCAGCACCCCATAATCAAACATTAGTATTTCTACTGTGAAATTAATATATACAATATATATCAATACACGATAAATATATATAATAAATACATAAATAGGCTTATGTCAGTTCAGATTAGGTTTTGCTACTGAGCTTTTGTAAACTGATAAAAAGTATCTCTCAGTTTTCAGAGAATTTTGGACTTTGGGAGACAGTATAAGGAATTGTGGACTTGTAAGTGATACGTCATGACCAAAGATAAAAGCATACAAAATGGTAATGTTAGAATATACTTTTTTAAAACTACACTTGACCCACCACCATCAAGGTTAATGAATGTTTGTGGAATGAATGAATGTGAATAAGCTTCCTGAGAATCCTGGGTCTTGCATTGTTTATACCGGCCACCAGGTGGCAGCAATAGCTCTCTATCAAAGTTGGGGAGCGGGCTGGGGAGAGGCGTCTACACTTTCCCGCGAGAGGCAGGCTGGGGGTAGCTGCTCTGGAAGAGCCTTTGGGAGTCACTGTTGCTATGTAACAAACTACCCAAAACCTTAATGCAGTAAACAATTTTATCATGCTCTTGAATTCTGTGGGTCTCACAGGGTGTGGCAGGGACAGCTCTTCTCTGTTCCACGTGTCTGGGGGAGATTCCACAGCTGGGAGCTGGGATCATCTGGAAGCGTCTTCACTCACGTGTCTGGTGATTGATGCTCCTGTCGGCTGGGACCTCAGCTAGGCCGTCAGCAGGAGAATCTCCATAGGGTCTCTCCACGTGGGCTAGCTTGGGCTTCCTCAGGGCATGGCGGCTGGGTTCAAGCATGAATGTCTCCACCCAGCTTCCAGGGGACGGGACATAGACCCCCACTGGATGGGAGGAATGTCAAGGTCACTGTACTAGTTTGCTAAGGCTTCCATAACAAAATACCACAGACTGGGTGGCTCAAACAATAGGAACTGATTTCCCATAGTTCTGGAGGTTAAAAGTCCAAGATCGGTGGTCAGCAGGTTTCTTCCCAAGCCCTCTCTCCTTGGCTTGCAGCTGGCTGTCCTCTTGCTGTGCCCTCACGCGGTCTTTCCTCCGTGATTGCACACCCCTGTGTCTGTGTGTCCGGATTTCCTCTTCTTATAAGCACACTAGTCAGATCGGATTAGGGTCCACCTAACAGCCTTGGTTTAACTTAATCACCTCTTTAAAGACCCCCATCTCCAATACGGTCACATTCTGAGTACGGGGGCTGGGGCTTCAACATATGAATTTCAGGGGACACAATGTGTTCCATAACAGTCACACTGTCATTTGCAACAACATGAATGGACCTTGAGGGTGTGATGCTGAGTGACATAAGTCAGAGGGACAGAGACAGTTACCATATGACTTCACTCACCTGTGAAAGATAAACACATAGATACGGAGAACAGATTGGTGGTTACCAGAGGGAAGGAGGTGAGGGCGAGGGCGAAAGGAGTAAAGGGGCACATGTGTACGGTGACACAGGGCAACTAGACTTTTGGTGGCGAACATGATGTAGTCTCTACAGAAGTCAAAATATAATGATGGACACCTGAAATTTATATAATGCTATAAACCAGTGTAACCTCCATTTAAAAAAAGTCACATTGTCAGAAGAGCATGTGGGATGGGAGATGTTCCTATGGCCATCTTGGGAAAGGCAGTCTGCCCTGGCCCCCTCCTCCAACTGCTCTGAGGGATCCTGGCCATCCAGGAAGAGCCTGGTCGGGGTGAGAAGCAGGAATGGAGGCCAGGAGAGGCCCCTGGGCCATGGGTGAGCTGCATGGAGGAGAGGGAGCCTGGAGGCCGCCTGTATGGGACAAAAGAGGGAGGGGGGTCTGATTTGGGAACAGGGCCTAGACTTCCCATCGTCATAAGCCAGTGGGCATAGTTTCATCTTGTTTTCACTAGCCCACGGTTTCATCTCGGATTTGCCTTCTTCACTGACGTCTCCATCTCAGGGATTGCCTTTCTTTGCCCAAGTTCACACAGCTTGTCAATTCCAGCTCAGATCTTTCTGTCTAGAAGGATACAATATTATTAATAATAATAATTTAACTTTCTTGCTATGATCCTCTACTTAATATCAAGGACATTATAGAGTTTAACTTTATTTTGATGCATTTTACAATTTTATCACCATATTCTTTCGTATCTTTTCATGATACACTCTGTTCTTTAATTCCCTGATTTTTCTCTTTATATTAGAATGGCATTATGTTACCTCTTTGCACTATTTTTGTTTTGTGTTCTATTATATTAACGCAGTATTTTCATGTTTTCGTTTTTCTCTCGTTCTCTCGCTCTGGACCCACAGGCTTGCGGTTGGTCTGTGCATGTTTGTAGCAGGTATAAGCTGGGATCCACGTGGTCCAGTCCCAAAGTCCTATTGCCGTCGTAGAAGCACAGTCCAGCCCCCCAAAATGTTACGAAGTAACTCAACCTTTGTTTGGTCAAACACCACAAAGGGAAATGCAGACACACAAAGTGCCCAGAAACACTTTCAACCCGTCTGTTCCCCCGGTCCACTGATTCGCATCTCCAGAGTCTCGCCCAGCTCCGCTGTCTCCCCCAACAGCCTCTTTTCCCTCCTACTCCCTCCGCTTTCTTTCAGTCTCCGAGGTTCCGTCTCCCCTTCTCCACTTTCTGGATTCTGCATCACAAGCCTTGCTTAATTACCTGTTGACCACATGACACAAAAAATGTCTACGATTTTATACATAAAAATATCCAACAGGGGCTGGCCCCGTGGCCGAGTGGTTAAGTTCGCGCGCTCCGCTGCAGGCGGCCCAGTGTTTCGTTAGTTCGAATCCTGGGCGCGGACATGGCACTGCTCATCAGACCACACTGAGGCAGCATCCCACATACCACAACTAGAAGAACCCACAACGAAGAACACACAACTGTGTACCGGGGGGCTTTGGGGAGAAAAAGGAAAAAATAAAATCTTTAAAAAAAAAAAATATCCAACAGATTCCCCATTGAGGTAATAGAACTAATAAGAGAGTTCTTCCAGGTTGTTAGATACGACAACCGTAAACAATGATAAAAATCAACGATGTTCCGATAAACCAGCAACAAACATCTAGAAAACATCATTTTAAAAAATGCCATTTACAATAGCAATAACAGCTATAATGTGTCTAGGAATAAACCTGCATAATACCTTTATGAAGAAAATAATAAAATGGTAATGTGAGACATTAAAGAAGACTTAAATGTTTCATAATTTAATAAAAGTACACACACAAAATAACATATACAGAATTCATATGCAAAATATGTACATCCTATTATCATACTAGCCAAAGGATATGAATGGGGAATGCTCAAAGGAAATATAAATGATCATGGACTGGCCTGGAGGCATAGTGGTTAAGTTCACATGCTCTGCTTTGGCAGCCTGGGGTTTGTGAGTTCAGATCCCAGGCACAGACCTACACATTGCTCATCAAGCCATGCTGTTGTGACGTCCCACAAATAAAATATGCAAGACTGGCACAGATGTTAGCTCAAGGACAATCTTCCTCAAGTAGAATGAGGAAGATTGGCAACAGATGTTAGCTTGGGGCCAATCCTCTCCATCAAAAAAAAAGGAGAAATAGAAATGATCAGAAATCAAGGAAGTAGTCACTAAAACCAGAGTAAGATATAATGTACTGATTACTAGAAAAAGATTTTAAAATTACAAATATGCAGGATTGGACAAAGCGTGAAGAAATGAATGACTATTTTCAGACAGTAATTTGATAAGATCTGTCAACATTTTAAAAATCCTTTGGTCCGACAATGTCATTTATAGTAGTGTATCCTTCCCAAATACATGCATGTGTAGGCATATTTACTGCAGCACTATTTATAATAGAATAAATTTGGAAACAGATTTATTCAAATACCCTTCAAAAGAGGAATGATTAAATAAATCATGCCATGAAGCATAATGGAATACTATTCATATGTTTAAATGAATGAGTTACTCCACAAAAAATGTGTAAGAGATATAGATGAATAAAACTTTTGAAGTCTATTATGTGACATGGAGATCTGAATAAAGGAAAAAGGCACATTCCCATTTTTGGCTAGAAGATTCAAGAAAGAAAAGATACCATCTTTCATCTTTCTATCTATAATTTTAATGGGATGCAAATAAATATGCCAACAGAATTATTTTGGAACTTGATAAGCTGATTCCCTGGATTCGCAGGAAAATCAAGAAAAGTCCTGAAAAAGAAAAAGAGAAAGAAATCTGGGGAGACAAATTCTGTCACAGCTTAAAGTGTATTTTAAGGTGAGAGTAATAGTTCACTGTGAATTCAAGAATAGACAGAGAGGGGCTGGCCCCGTGGCTGAGTGGTTAAGTTTGCGTGCTCTGCTGCAGGCGGCCCAGTGTTTTGTTGGTTCGAATCCTGGGCGTGGACATGGCACTGCTCATCAAACCGCGCTGAGGCGGCGTCCCACATGCCACAACTAGAAGGACCCACAACGAAGAATATACAACTACGTACCAGGGGGCTTACATGCCACAACTAGAAGGACCCACAATGAAGAATATACAACTACGTACCGGGGGGGCTTTGGGGAGAAAAAGGAAAACAATAAAATCTTAAAAAAAAAAAAGAGAGATGAAGGGAATAGATGAGTGAGTCTGGAAGTAGGCCAAAAGATAGAAGGTCATTTAATAAATAATAAAGGTGGCATTTAAATTAGTGGAGAAAAGATAGATTACTCAATAAATATTGTTAATGCAATTGGCTAGTCATCTGAAAAGAAATTCGACCAGGGCCCTACCACAGACCTACGCCAAGATAAATTCCAACTGGATACATAAATTATGGTACATGCACACGACACAACACAGCAATGAGAATGAATGAACCATGGTACATGCAACACGGATGAATGTTAAAGACAATGTTTAGGGATGCACAATTAGCTGGTAAAACCATAAAGAGCACAGAAAGGAAGACTCAAGAAGGCAGTGTAGTGGTTTCCTAGTGGTTTTAATGGAAAAGGAGCAAATTTTGATCAGGAAAGAGCATACTGGGGGCCAATGTTCTGTTTCTTGATCATTGTGATTACCCAGGTGCTCATTTTACAGGTTATTAGGTTGTACATTTATATTTTATGCCATTAGGTAGGGTTTTTTTTTTAACATCAAAAGGTTAAAAATAACTAGACATATGAAAAGAAAACATGTTTTTTTTCATTATGTCAGAGTGAATAAGGCCTTTCTAAGTATGACATGAAACCCAAAAGCAATTTAAAAAGATTGCTTGATTTGAGTTCATAAAAAATTCTGCATGGAAAAACACCTTAATAAAGTCAAATGACAAACCCATTGGGGAAAATGTTTGCAGTTCTTATCACATTTCTTAGTATAAAACAGCAAAGTGTTGGAGGGTGGTTTTTCAGAATCTCTTGAATGTGTCATCCATTAAACACCACAGAAAAAGAAAGACAGGATAAAAGAAGGCGGAGGCTGTCTTTGTACTGATCTCCAAGATATGCTGTCACACTGTGTGTTGTATGCTACTATTGGTGTAAAAAGTACATGTCTATCATGGATTTGCTGATTCCATTCATGGTGTTGTTTATCATGTTTGTGACAGACAGACACGCACATACATTTAAAAAGGTGAGAAAGAAGCAGCTCCATATGCAATGATATTGAACGATATCCAGGACATACTGCCATATGACAAACAAAACAAGGCTGGATAAGAGTACTGTTACTTTTTGAGGTATTTTTAATGGAAAACTTCAAACACATACAAAAGTAGAGAGAAGTGAAATGCACCCCTCTGTACCTACCCCCCCACATTCATGATAACCAACACACGGCCGCTCTTGTTTCGTCTATACTCCCTTCCCACTCCTCTCAACCCTACTTGATTATTTTGGAGCAAATCCCGGACATATCACTTCATCTGCAAATACTTCAGTATGTATCTCTATAAGCATTCTCTCTCTCTCTCTCTGTCTCGGCATACACACCTCACATCTAAAAATAAAAACCTATCAATAATTCTTTCATATAATCAAATATCCAGAGAGTGTGCAGATTTCCCAGACTTTTGCAGTAGTTTATTTTTTTCAACAGTTGATTTATTAAAATCAGGATCCAAACAAGGTCCACGCTTTGTAACTATGTTACGTTTCAAATGTCTTTTAATTTATAGGTCCCCTTCGCAATTTATTTGTTGGGTGAAAAAAAGGTGGTTTAATTTATAGGCTCCCCTACCCTGCCTCTTTTTTTTCCCCTTTGCAATTTATTTGATGGAAGAAAAAAAAAAAAAAAAAAAAGAAGGTTGTTTGTCCTGGAGAGTTTTCTGGATTTTGCTGATTGTATCCCATCGTATTGTTTACCATGTGTGTGACAAATTTTACTCATTGCCCCATTCAGGTCCTCCTTCCACCCTTCTCCATCCTGCTCTTTGCCCCAGGAGGCAAAGACTATGTGGACTACATCAGCCAGGCTCTCTTGCCCTCTGGCTTCAGTTGGGTTTGGCCAATAGGGAGCCATGGTAGGAATGGGAGGGAGGGAAGAGAATGAGGTCAGAGTTTATCTCCCTGGCTCCCTTCCCTGCAAGGCCCCCTTGAGTTGGCTGTGCTTCTTGACTAAAGGCGACTGTTTCTCAAAAGACAGCTGCTCCACATAATTCTCTCCCCTTCCAGGTTTTAGGAATCTTTTCCTCCTAACCGTAGAGTTTCTCTGCCATTCATCCCAGGATCCTGCACTATCCTGTCCACTCTGTCTCCGCCTTTATAAGTAAATCCTCTTCTAATTTTCCCAGTCTGAGTGTGCCATCTGCTTCCTGTTGGGACCCTAATTTATACAAGGTTTCTCTGTCCCCAGTATTTCTAGTAAACTGGCAGGTAAATCTGGAGGCTTGATCAGATTCAGGCTAAATTTTTTTTGTAAAAATACTTTGTGGATGATGTTCAATACATTACATTGTGTCACATCAGAAGCCTCATAATATCCATCCGTTGTAGAGGTCCCAGTCAGCTTTCCACCACGTGGTTTTCAGCTGTCGTTGATGATCGTTGTCTCTTGCCATTATCAGGAGTTAGAAAATGGTGATATTCTATCCTTCCTTCTTCCTGCATTAGCTGGAAATCCTCTACAAAGAAAAATTCCCTTTCCATCTATTTGGTTACCATGGGGTACAGTTGGTACAGGAAAGGCAGGATCAACGCTTGCTTCTTTCTTTCTATCAGTTTTCAAAATTATGAGCTGATTCCTCAAAGATAACCAATGATGGATTCACGGATTTTAATACTCAATTTCATTTTTATTCTTTCTGAAGCTCAAATTATCCCATTCCTTGGCCAGTGGGAGCCACTTCAAGTTGGCTCCTGCCTTCTTTTGACGTGATCCCAGGAGTCCCCAGGGGGCTTTGGCAGCTTCCTTGCTCTCTGGTGCAACAAGATGTTCCAGGCTCGTCTTGTGTATTTCCTGCCCCAGAACTGCAATCAGCCATTTCTCCAAGGAGCCTTGGTTCCTTTCAATGAGAAATGGTATTTGAGTAGCCAGCGAGGGGTGTTCCTTGATACTGGGCTGTTCACTATTTCTAGATCACATTTCAGCTAAGAAATTAATACTTTTAGAGAAAAAATACATCATGTGCTCCTACTGATATTTGTGATTCAAATTTAGGACTTCAGAACTTTAATTTTTGATTTCATGTTTTTATAGTTTGTATCGTATGCTGAAAATCTTGGTTCCTGACAACATTAACATAATTATTTGCATATATATACATATATTTATATCTTCAGAATAACCATACCAATGCTCTTACTAACAACATAATTACTGAAAACAGTAAGCTTTGCAGTTCTTTTTTGTTCTTAGAATATATCCCACTAAAGATGTACATTCAACTACCCTCTTTTCCCCCAATACTGTGAAAAAACTCACTTAAAATAAAGTCACCTAATTAAAGACAAAAGAAGACCCCTCTGTGTAAGTCACCAACTTGCTATATAATTAGGTTCATGTGTTTCAGTTTGCTTTTGATTTTTAAGGATTGTGCTCTTATTTTGATTGAAATTGGCTTGTTTTATAATTGTGTATGACATATACACAATTCCAAAGCTGAAAATACAAAGCACGTATTGCTAATTTAAATCACAGTCATAGGAGAAAGAAGAAGGAAATCACTAAGTTCTTCTGGCCAATACAGACAACTTACAAATAGGTGTACCTTCATTTTTAAAAACAGAGATGTCAAATGAAATGGTATTACTAGGGCAACATAAAAGTAAGCACGGCTACCCATTTTTTTTAAAAGATTTAAACAAATTTTAAACATAGCAATTTTCTTTAAAGATTTTTTTTTATAGTACGTGATTACATGTCTCTGAAACCCAGATTACTTAAAAGAGTCCTTTGTTACATATACCATTTGCAAGCAGAATCAGAACAGGAACGGGAGGCCCACGTTTGCTCAGAACAGGCTCTTTGAAACGGCTGCTCTGCGGCTCTCAGGAGAGCATCTGCTTTTCCAAACTTGCAGGAGAAGAGGAAATGTCTTTTCTTTCTGAGATTCTTGTCTTTAGAAACTGTCAAGCAGGAGGACCTCCATTCTCCAAGCCAAGCCCTGGAATCCCATGAAACCGCAGGGAGCAAAAAGAAGGCCTGAGAGCTCAAACTCAGAAGATGTCAAAGAGAAGTTCTAAGATTCTGCTTCCAGAGTCCACAAGGACCCAAGCCCAGTACTTCGTGTTCCCAGACACACCTCTGCTCTTCCTCCTCATCCATTCAGGCTCCTCTGGAAGCTCTTTGAAATGTGGTCCTTCTCCAAAATCAGCCCCGAATTCAGAAAAGAACCTTTGGAAGATTTTCGATCTGTTACCTTTGGTGCTCCTCAGCGAGCCGCTAGGTGGCACCAAAGGATCTTTTGCTCACCCTGTTCCCAGAACCCTCTGTTTAGCGCACACAGAGGGGGTGCTGGGATTAACTGGGTGTGATTGGTAGGCCCCCAGATTTCCCAGTGTGACTCAGTAATCTTGTAAGTGCTTTCCTATTGCCAGACCCAGAATGTGGGAAAAGCTGCCAAGAAAAAGAGGGCAGATTACCCTCCCCCTTGGGGGCCTTCGTAAATATTCTGGTCAATTTTATTCAGATTCCTATTTGCATATTTTAGCATTTGGGTGTACCTTCTCACAATGCCTAAAGAAATGCCTATAGCAAAGGCTGACAGAATCACTGTCAACCAAAGGACTTAGTTCATACTCTTGGAATAGTGATCAGAGCAGAGAAATGGCTGGTCCAATTACAAAGCCTCACAGAGTTAACAACACTTAGGATGAAACCCAGTCCAAACTACTGCTGAAGTGTCCCAAGCTGGGGAATGACCAGCAGGTAAAGCTCCTCCCCCGACAACCAAAGCTAGAGTTTCCAGAAGTGGAATTCCAAGCTGGGGAATGCCCGTCAACCTGACTCCAGGGCAATCTCCAGGTGGTTGCTCCGGCTGGGAAAGGGCTGGCAGAGTAAGATGGAGCCCACTCCCAGCCAGGTGTCCACCAAAACATTACACAGGCTGGAAAGTGCCAAGCAGCTGAATTCATCTCCCAGTTCTTGTCGTCCAGATTAAGGATTGGCTGCCGGGAGAATCCCACTGCATTTCCTCTGGAACGTTTCCCAAAGGCTGTCTAGCTAGGCGCCAGCCAGAAGGGGAAGCCCCCACCCCATCCTGTTAAGCATTCCTGAGAAGAATGTGCAAGTTGAGAATGGCCTCCTAGGAAGTGTCCTCCTCCCACCCCCATTTCCCTGTTCCCATGCATCCATGTGTAGGTAAATGGGAAAAAACATCCATTTCTCCAAAAGATTATTGACTAAATAAAAAATATTAACAATGTATTATGGGATTTATAACATAAGTAAAACACACAACACCAATAACACAAAGGTGGACAGAGTTAAATGTGGTAACATTCTTGGTATGGGAAGTGTGGTAGAATTAATCCACCGCAGACTGTAATAGGTTAAGGATGTATATTGCAATCCTTAGAGCAACCACCAAAAAAATAACGCACAGAGGCATAAGGAGCTAGAGGCGGTGAAACGGAATACTGAGAAATTACACGGGGCTAAATGATTGGTTTGGCCAATGGGATCTGAGTAGGCGTGATACGCATCGCTTCCGGGTGGAAGCATTTCGGAGCCAGGACTTCACTCCTGAGGTTTTCTTTCCGCGCTTTGTGTTGAGATGGCAGGATCGTAAGATGGCGAGCAGCGATTATGTGCAACAACACAAACCCCCCAGCCTTCACGCACATACTGACGCTCACTGGACACGTGTGTTAATAAACCAACCCTGTGTTAAGCCTCTGAGATTTCTGGTATTTGACGGATACACTTGCATTCCTGGAATAAAATCCTTTTGGTCACCATGTATTATTTTTTAATGCGCTGGTGGATTCTGTTTGTAAATAATTTACTTGCATTTTCTCCATTGATTTTTTTTTTTTTTGAGGAAGATTAGCCCTGAGGTAACATCTGCTGCCAATCCTCCTCTTTTTGCTGAAGAAGACTGGCCCTGAGCTAACATCCGTACCCATCTTCCTCTACTTTATACATGGGACACCTACCAGAGCATGGCTTGCCAAGCAGTGCCATGTCCACTCCCGGGATCTGAACCTGCGAACCCCAGCCGCCCAAGCAGAACGTGGGAACTTAACCTCTGTGCCATGGGGCCAGACACCCCCATTGATATTTTTAAGTGAGATTGGTCTGTAGATCTGTTTGTGTATGTGTGCAATCTATCTGATTTTGATAATTTTATACTCACTACATAATAATTTAGACGATTTCTCTTGTTTTCGATGCTTCAAAAAAGTTTAAGGAACATTGGAAGTATCCAGTCTTTAAGGGCTAATAGAAATCTGTGAACTTAACTGGACCTGGAGCTTTCTTGCCGGGGCAGCTATGTGACAACTTTCTGCAATTCCTCTATGGAAATAGGTCTGTTTAAATTTTCTCTGTTAGGGTCGGTTTTGGCAAATTACATTTTCCTTAAAAATTGACGATTTCATCTAGCTTCTCAAATGTATTTGCAAAGAGTTGTGCAAAGTAGTTATTTTTTTTCTTGTTTTGATAATTCCTTATTATTTTGTGTATTTGTGCTTTTTCTATTCTTTCCAGTAGTTTTAAAATTTTCTTGGTCTTTTTCTAGTAGTTCTTAAATTATGTTGTTTTCTAAACAATAACAAGCTTATTTGTTTATTTTACTGTTGGTTCACAACCTCGGGAGTTCCCTGGGTGAAATTCACAGAGGGCAGACAGAGACCAAAGCAAGAGGCAGGGCACTCCAGGTTGGCAGGTGGCAGGTTTAATAAGCAAGGGAACTTACAAGGCTTGTCTTGGGCGCCGCAAGACGCGTAGGTTCCTGCACCCGCCCAAGAGAATCTTCACACTTTATACAGAGGTCTTAACTGGGGTCAGCCACATACACCATCCAGATGGTGACAACGACATCTTCCTCTCTCAGGGCTGCGTCCTTGGAAACGGCTCTGGCTATGGGAACAGTGGGCAGAGGGTTCATTACAAAGACAGGATACGGGGTGAGGAGCCTCTGATTGCCCAGGTCCAGCTTGCAGGTCAACCACAGTCACATCCTTGAATATCCAACCATTTTTCTTTTCTAATGACTCAATTTCCTTTTATCAATTCTCTAGGATTGTATGTTGCTGTTGCAAAGTCTGATGCCTTCTAATTCTTCTTTATTGTGTAAGCCATTTGTCTTTTTGCTTGGAGGCCCAGAGGATTTCTTTTTTCACCAGGCCCTTTCTTAGAGTTGACAGAATAATTTTCTTAGGATCTTTCTCAGGGTTGACGCTTGAGTCAATTTTCCCAAGCACGCACACAGTGAGTCTTTACAGCATCTGTATTCAGGACATTTTGTTTTCAGAGGGAGGAAAGTTTTATTGAGTTACTGCTTTAAATATTAATTTTGTTTCATTGTTTTCTTCCTCAATGCCTCAATATAAAATTCAATGGCATTGAATTTCCTTCAACTCTATTCAATTTGATTAGATTTCCTTTGCCTCTTCTCCTCATCTACAAGTTCCTCTTATTGTCTCTCATTTTTATCTTTATTTCTTTTCAGTTGAATATCTTCTCCCTTGTGCAGCCTGAATTTAGACTTCTGAGATAATTTTTCCCTTTTATTACATTTCTTTCCCGAGGCCCATCAGTTCCCATTTCACCTCTCTCTGTTGTTTGGTCATCTCTACTCAAACTTTCTCATGTTTTGTGGCCCCCTTACATCTGCACGCGCTTGTCTAACTCATGTTGGAACGTTGCATTACAGTTTTCTTCCGCCTGTACTGGCTTTTTTATTTTTCGGTACGTTTTATCTGGTAAAAAGTTTGAATTTGAAGGTTTTGGTCTTTTTTTGTGGTACCCCTATAAGGACGCTGCAGTTTTATTTTGTTAATGTTCATAGTTGAGCATGTTAAATTTACCGACAACTATTAGCAGGACGCGGATAAGGAGAGGGCCAGCGAGAGGGTCTGGGTGGTTTTCCACGTGTCTCCAGGGCTCCCCCTCCTGGTGCTCTAGTGAAAGACAGATGCTTCAGCACTGGGCACCTTTGGGCTGCCAGGCTTCCTCCGATCGATCCTCTGTTGCTGTAGTTGTGTCCTATCCCAGCCCTTCCCGTGCCTCCTTTTTCACCACCTCTGGGGTCCTAGGTGCCTCCCTCAGCCTACACGCGGTGCCTCTGCAAGAGCGTCCGCTCTGGTCCCGTGCACGTTCCAAGCCCCTCCCCCCTCCTCCTTCACTGCCAGCGCCAGCTGACCTGGGGGTAAACCATTGTTGTTACCTACATTCCATTGCTAGGACTCTTCCATCATATGGGCAAGTTATTTGCTTCTTTATGGCTTAACAACTTCCCACCCATACTCGGATTCATTCCCAGACTCGACCTGGCCATCAGGGTCACTTTCCTAGGGTGGCTCCAAAAAATTACCACAAACTTGGTGCCTACAGCAGAAATTTATTCTCTCATAGTTTGGATACCAAACAAGGTGTCATCAGGGAATATGGCCTCTAAAAGAGGATCCTTCCTTGCCTCTTCCAGCTTCTGGGGGCTCCTGGCATTCCTTGGCTTGTGACAGCATCACTCCAGTCTCTGCCTCTGTCTTCACACGGCCTTCTTCCATGGGTGTCAAATCTCCCTCTCCTTTCTCTTATAAAGACACAAGTCATTGAATTTAGGGCCCACCCTAAATCCAGAGTGATCTCATCTCGAGATCCTTAACTTAATTACATTTGTAAAGAGCCTATTTCCAAATGAGGTCACATTCACAGGTATGGGATTAGGAGCTGGACATATTTTGGGAGGACAGACTTGAACCCACTACACCACCCTGATTTTCCCTATAGCATAGACTCATCTTGACCTCATGGTGACTTTGGTCAGTGGAAACGTGTGCTATGGGAAACGTCTCCTGAGCCACTGCAACAACCAGATTCCATGGGGCTCCCTGGGCCTGGGAAAGGAAGAAGCACACTGAAGGGCGAGGGGCAGAGAGAAGAGTGCCTGGGACATGGTGGGTGCTCAAAAACCTAAGGTGAAGTGGAGAGTAAAGGAGAGGACATTACGGAAGAAAGGGAACACACCGGTGTGTAGGTCAGAGTGTCCGTGGGATTTCCAGGGCTCAGCCGTCTTAGTCGAGTTGTGATGCCCACACTAGCCTCTCTGATCTTGGCTGCTCCCCAAGATGAGGCTTCTGGCCACCAAGCAGAGGAGCAATGTAAGGCCAGAGGGCAGAGCTATTGGGGTGGGCACCTATGCCCCGGAGATTGCTGGGCAAGAGGAAATCCTGGGGCTGCCCCAGCTGCCAAGGGTTGCCAGGAGGCTGACTGAAGGGAAGCAAAGGAAAGAATGAAGTGGGATGGGGGAGGCTGGAGTCCCAGAAATCCCAAGGTTACCAGAAGGCACGTGAGGGACTTATGTGCCTCTACTTTTCCTTCTGGGTTTTATCCAACAGCCTGTGCAGATGCCTGCTTCTACTGCAGGAGTGACCCACGCGGTTCCGAGGCCCAAGGAGCCAGCAGAGGCTACAGGAGAGAAGGAAAAGAGGAAGTAAACCTGTTGCTAGAAGAAGAAAGGTTGTGGCTTCCAGCTCAGGATCTTCCCTTCCGCCTGAGCACAGTCATTCTCAGGGTAGAATGGGGAGCATCAAGCCCCATTCCAGGATTTCGGGGAGCCCAGTCCTTGGGAGGGCCGAGGGAGAGGCGAGGAGCCCAGAGATGGCTGACCAGCCTAAAGCTCCCCTTCGCTCTGCCCAAGGATTGGACTCTTCCCCGAGCCTGGAAGTACCAGGCCCACCCTCTTCCTGGGTCTCATCATCGTCCGGGATCCTAAATACTCAGCTGCCTCCGACAGCACTTTTCATTTGACAATGTCACTTTATGATTCCATCAATTTGTGCTTTATACATTTGAGGCTATTTTATCTGGGGCATACAGGTAAGGTTCAGGCTTGTTATATCCTCTTGTCAATTGTTGATTACAAGTGAAGATTCTCTTTTCCTCTAACAATACTTTTCGCTTTACAGACTACCTGCCTGCCGTCACTCCTGCTACAGCAGCTAAGGCATTTGCTATGTCTGCCTGGTTTATCTTCTATCCTTTTACCTTCTGCCTTTGTATCACGTTTTCAATGCATCTTTTGCAAATAGTATACAGCTATATATTCTTTTAAATCCAATCTCTTTTCCTTGTTGTTCTTTTGACAGGCCAGTTTTAACCTATGTACCTTAATTATGACTATTAACATACTTGAACTCATCTATACCACTTTATTTCCTACTTTTCATTAACTAGACTCTTCCCTCCCTCCCCTAACTTTCCTTCTACTCCTGGATTTGGCTTTCTCTCCTTTCATCTTTGGATTATACACACTATTTCTAGTCTTTCTGAGGTTACCGTTGCCACGTTACTATTATTTATTCAGGGAGTTTATTCCCGTTTCTGCGTTTTATGAGGACCCAGGGCGACATCTCCGGTCCCTCTCTGCCCATTAGGCTTATTTCTGTCTGAAATCTAAGGCTTGCCTCAGTGCCCACTTGTGGTTACCAAACTTTGATTTTTGTATTCACTTCTGATTTCTATGATATCCATGATTTTCTCTTTCAAGGTCAGCATTACAACTTTTTAATTTATACTTTATCTCAACTTTTTGCAGAACTTTGTAGCACGTGGGGGGGGGGGCGTGTCCTGGGTCAGCTTAGTCTGCCATGTTTCCTGAAATCCATAGGTCATTTCATTCATTTTCTCAGTTAATCCCTCCTACAGGATAAAAGGAATTATAGTTCCCATTTCCTAAACAACGGGCTAACTATCTGTGACAGGGTTCTCCTTATTTCATATTATTTTTAACTTTTCCTCCCTAACAAGTCCCCAATTCACACAAAGCTAATGAAGCTCCTGTGTGTAACCTACAGTTTAGGTTAGAACAATGCTAGCTGCTGTAACAGGTAAGGCCAAAGATCTCAGCAGCTCAACACTAAGAACCTATTCCTCATGGGGAAGAATTTGCAGGGCCTCTGCTCCTTCCGTTTTGTGGCTCTGAGCTCCTCTTGGGCCTCAGACTGCTCTCCATTCAGCCAGTGGTCAGGGAAAGAGGGAAGAGGAGCTTTTACGGGAGGTTTATAGAGGCCAGCCCTGGAAATGGTGCTCACCTCTCCTGCCCATATTCCACTGGCAGAACTCAAATGGCCGCATGGCTAACTGCAGAGGAGGCTGGGAAGGCAGTGCAGCCGTGTGCCCAGGAGGAAAGGAGTGTGCTTAGTAAACAGCCAGCCTCTGCCAACACCCTGCAATCCTCCACCATTTTCTAATTTCCTGTAATGACTTAGTCACAAAGCTCTGCAGTAACAGACTTCATCTTACTCAGTCCCTTGGGTGGGCATAATCTGTGCACGTTGTATTTGTATGAATTTGGTTTCTCCATTTCTTGCTTTAGCCTTCTCTTCCCATATTTTACCACTTATTTCACTCTTAACTTCTTTATTACCTTTTTGCCTCCTTTGTTTGTTCCTTTGGCAAAAGAGTTTCTTTCCAGCAGTGCCAGCAGGAGGCAGAGGCAGCCCCACTGGGCAGTAGGACACCTCCACCACGTCTTAGTCACAGAGAGGGGCCCCGCTCACTCCAGGTGGCCACCCCACCTTCAGAGCTATCCTGAGTCAAACCCATTCCTGGGGAGTCCTGAAGACCCACAGGACACTCGCCCTCCCCTGGGCTGTCTCCTCCTGCTGCAACCCCAGACAAGAGCCCTAAGCTGGGTGACAGGAGGCCACCCTTCACAGCTGTCTCTAGAACACTCAGCTAGGCACATCCACCTTCTCTCCAGGAAAGATCGTGGCAGGGTAAGGGTGGGGACAGTAAGACGTCTCCATGAGTAGGGTGCTCTGGTGGAGAGGAAGTCCTCAGTGTGGACTTCTCATTTGTTCCTCTCAACAGAGTAGACAAACTATTCCCAAATTTCCTTTGTTCACAGATTCAGTCATTCATTAAAAATCCGGAGTCCAGCACTGTGCTGTGGATACTCCACGCTGAATGAAACACCCGTCCTGCCCTTGGGGAAAGCTTTCCAGTTTAGAAGCGATCATCCTGGGGCAGAGATAAAGCCCAAGGCACTGTGGTGAGCACTCTGTTAGTGGCTGTGCGAGGGCCCCAGGGAACCCAAGGGTAGCAAATTCCTGCCTAGCGTGTTGGGGAAGGATGGACAGATTCCCCGAGGAGAACTGCGCATGCTAAGGTGGTCACGAGAGGTCACGGCATACTGAATGTGAGGGGTTAGATGAAGCCAGAGCGCTCAAGGATCAGCCCCTCGGCCTGTCTCTCACCACAGCCCAAACGTCCCCCTGAGTTCTGGTCTACAGGAACCCTGACTAGGTCCAGCTTAACGCTTGTTTGACTGTGATGTGTCCCGGCTTACTTGCCCAACCCAGGGTCCTTCCCCATCAGGGCGGGACCTCTACAGCAGTCTTCTGACCTCAGCCCTGCTGTTCAGGCTGTGTAACGGCTGACTGTGGGAGAAAGGCCCCCAGCCCTAACAGCAGTTAGCAGGGTTCCTCCCACTGGAAATGTGAAATGAAAACATCTTTCACATGGAGGTCGGTCCTGCCTTCTTCTTCACATCATCCTTCATCAGCATCTCATCAGGCCTTGGGCCCAGCCACAGACGGCCAATGGCTCACTGGCAAGGCCTTGGGAGATCTTGCGTTGGCTTGGGTCTTCCGCCTTCTCCACCACCACCACTGCCCCCTCCTGGTCTTCGGCGTCAAAGCCCTTGAGAGCTGGAGATCCAGGCGAGCACCCCTGGTAAACTGGATGAGCAGACAGGCTCTGAGGGGGCCTCATCAGAGGCATGGGCCAGAGGCTCCACAGGATTTAAATGTCTGGATCCTGTGACAAGGACACTAGGAGCTCAGGGGAGTTCTGGGCTCAATTACTGGGTGTGTTTGAGAGTTAAAATTCTCACCAAAGCAATCTCTGTCACAGAGGGGTTATCTGTCCATTTCAGAGGAAGCTGCAAAGGTACAGCGAATGTGAGGTTATGGCAAAACTGGAAAGGCTACAGGAGTCACCTTCTCCAACCCCTGTCTTCTTCAGAAGGCCTGAAGAAGTGAAGCAGCCAACAAACTCACAGGGATAGAAATAAAAAATATGCAGGAAGCCCTCGTATGGTGGAAAACGTTTCCAGCAAATAAAGTATGAACAAAAGTTGAGCCAAGGCCTCATTTCTGCCCTTTCAGAAGTGGGCACCAAGCAGGCCCCTAACAGAGTGACTGTGCACGATCTGGTTACCCTCTTTGGGCCCTTTTTCCTTATGTGTAAGAGGAAATAATAGGAGGAGGGGAGTATTTCCAGCTCCCGAGATTTCGTGGGTGATTGCTTTTGTTACATAAACAGTACCTTTTTTATGTATTTATGTGAAAGACCTCCACCTGCTGGGCATTCACACAATTTCTGAATAAAGTGAGAAGAATACCTACACTGATAATATAAATCTTAAAGGATTTTTTCTTTTAAAGAATGGAGTCAAAATGCAGTAAGAAATCAGCCTTCTGCCTTTTGTACACCTCTGTCCTCCACTGTCTTCATTCACTGGTGAAGAAAGTGGATGCCACAGCTCTCCCATGGTTCAACAAAGATGCCAGAAGGCCACTTAAAGTTTCTGCACTGCAGAAGCCCCAAATGAACACAGTTCTAAAGGGTAACTCCCAGTGTCCCTAACTGTTCTCCCCAGGAGAAATCCATCTTGCAGCCCAATGTCACCGGCAGACTCAGGGAGGACCCAGCTAGCACAGTCACTGTCCTGCCACACTGGCTGACGGGGCCCAAGGGCCCTGGAGGGGACCCCTCCGTTACGCCTACTCGCCAGCACCGCCTCCACTGGCCCCCGAGCCTTTGCCGGATGCCGGGGCTTCTGAGGAGCGAGAAGCCTGCTTGGGCAGGCGGATGGGGACGTAGATGTTGGAAGCGCAGTGCTCCTTGAAGTACTCTCCTCCTTTTTCTTCATACTCTTTCCTGGTGATCCAGACTTCACTGTCCTCGAGGTGGTCCAAGGCCCAGTCACGAGCACCGTACCAGGCGTCCAGCACGGGGTTAGAGGCAAGCTGAACCTGAAACACAAAGAGAACGTTCACCAGAAGGACTCCCCCCACCAGGCTCGAGGAGGGAATGGTCAGCAGGCCCAGCTACAGCACCAGCCCACACCCCCATTTTATCCCCAGAAACACACAGAAGAGGGCCCCGACTAATTCCAAGACAGTGCAGGACTATCTCTGCACCCCCACACAAAGCTGAGCTGAAACACCCCGATTCTCCAAAAGAGCCCGAGAATGCAAAGCACACCAGACTGGACCCCAGAGAATAAACGCTGTCAGCTGTTTTCTGTTTTCTGTGAGGAAGTTCGCCCTGAGCTAACATCCATTGCCAATCCTCTTCTTTTTTTGCTTGAGGAAGATTAGCCCTGAGCTAACATCTGTGCCAATCGTCTTTTACTTTTTACGTGGGATGCCTCCACAGCATGGCTGATGAATGGAGTAGGTTTGCACCCAGGATCTGAAGCCGTGAACGCAGGGCCGCCGAAGCAGAGTGCACGGAACTTTAACCACTCGGCCACAGGGCCAGCCTCCGCCGAAGCAGAGTGCACGAACTTTAACCACTCGGCCAGAGGGCCAGCCCGTCAGCTTTTTTATGAACACAAGACCTGGACTCTGGGTCAGAGAGGGACCAGGTGCCCTGCCTGCTGCTCCAATGCTGTCATCCCCAAGCTGTCTGATGAGAGGGGAAGCAGAGCTGGCACTCGACCTGGGGGAAAGGCCTTCCTGGCCCCGAGCCTCTCTCTGCGAGCAGAGGGAAGCAGATGCTGATGCGAGGCAGCTCTGGCCATGGTGGCAAACGAGCCTCAGGAGGAATGAGAGCTGAGAGGACGACCTGGGGCATTCTCCATGAGGCTCCCCAGGCTCCATTTCCACTGCTCACTAACGGAGCGAGGCTGAGGCCAGCAGCGCTGTGCGTGCCCCTCAGCCAAGCTTCACAAGCATTCGGGGAGGGCTCTCTGTAGTTCAAATCAGGCTCCCTGTTTTCTGTTTTCAAATCAGGCTGCCTGACTTCCCCCCTCCCTCTCACCTCCCTCTACCCCCAGAGGAGTTACAGCTTGGAATGGTGGTTTCAGAACTGTCTGAAATAAAGAGCAGGCGACACAAAGCAGAATCAGCATGCACAGATGGAGTAGGATGAAGCAGATAAACCCACGAGTTCAAGAGACTGACCGCCTGGGCTGATACAGGCAAGGGACTTGTGAGAAGGGATCATCAACAAAACTGGGATAGCAGGAGACCCTGGTGCTCTGGCTTAGAAAGAGTCAGTGAGAGAATGAGTGGAAGGCACTTGGTATACTCCTGGCCCAGGGTAAGTGTTCAGTAAATGGCAGCTATCATTATTACCAGTAAAAACTGCAATAAGATATGTGGAATATAACAATGGAATACTATACAACCATAAAAAAGGATGCTTTGGAAATGTACCTACTGATATAGAAAAACTGCCGCAATAATTTGAAAAGTAAAAAAAAATACAGGTTACAAAATAAGCTATAAACAATCTCTCTTTTTGGTTAAAATCATACACGTGAGAAAAAAATGACCTGAAAGTATATATACAATGTTGCTCACAGTGGCTGAACTACAATCATTTTTTTTCCATCTTCATTTTGGTTTGTTTAAATTGATATTTTAGTAATGTGTTTAAATGTTTTGTTGTTTAAATAAGAAGAAACAACAGAAACAATTTTTTGAAGAAAGTGTGTAAAAGTTGTGCACATCTTAGGGCCTCATATGGTTCACGTTTGAGCCACTGCTGTACACATCATCTAAAATTCGAACATCAGGGGCTAATTATAGCATGACACACACTCAATACATCAGCAATGTGACAAGGAGCAGGAAAGGTGGAAGAGACGGAAGCTGGGGCTCTGCCACATGAGCCGGAAACAGCTAAGACAGAGCCGGGAAGAGAGACCCAGCAGCAGCATTTCTACAACCAATGCTCACAAAGTAATTCACGGGAAAGGCTTGGGATTATCAACAAATAGATCTAGAAAGTCCTATAGCTCTGTTCTCAATGCTGTCATCACAAGTCAACACCACGAGCGTGCACCCATGCTCATCCTGAGGCTCCAGCGCTGCTGATCCCTCCTGTGCTCCTCCCACCCCTCCCACGGCCTCTTTCTTAACCTCCTTCACGGGCGCCCCCATCCTCCAACTGCCTTTAATCGCTGGGGTTATTTAGGCTTAGGCGTGGCCTCCACTTACTCTTCCAAACCGCACCCACGGGCACATTTCTGCTGGGGGACCCCAGCGGACCCTTCCGCCTTCTCCCACTCGCTCATCAGCTAGCCATGACTCAGCTCTTCCTGGGTCTCCCACCAGAAACTCCACTCAGCCACGGGACTCCTTATCCTCCCCCTCAAGCCTGCTCTTCCTCTCCTATTTCCAGTGAATGTCATGTTTATCCAACCAGATGCCCAACCTAGGCCTGGGGAGTTGTCTTAGGACCCACTGCTCTGCTCCAATCCAATCTATGACCCAGTTCTGACCATTTTACTCCCTTACTCTCTCACACCGATGCCCTCTTTCCTCTCCCTCTGCCACTGCCTTCAGGTTTCTCGTGTAGCTGCCAAGCAACACTGTGCCAAGGGCTTGGAACACAACAACTCACAAGACAGGCAGGCCCTTCCCTAATGGAGGCAGGGCTAGTAAGGAATGTTGCTAAGGATACGGAAGGCTTCTGGGGGAAGTGACGACTCAGCCAGCCGTGAGGGAGCTGGGAAGAGTAGTCCATGCAAAGGGCAAGCCCCGAGGCAAGAAAACATGGCATATTTGGGAAAGGAAGAGTACACTGGCTGAAGTACAGGGAGGAGGGGGCAGTGATGAGATAATGAGGAATAAGGGAGAGTTACCCAAGGTCAGAGCTCAAGAGACCTTTCTAGTACACCGTGGTGAGTGCTGAGGAGTGAGGACTTCATCCTAAAGGCCGGGGAGCTGCCCCCAACTGCTCTCTTGCTTCCAGTATTTCTCCTATACTCCATTTTCCACACCAGCGTCAAAAATATCTTCCTAAAGTGCAAACTGGATCACATGATTCCCCAGCTTAGACTCCGTCCTGGTCCTGCACGGCCTAAGGATAACAACCGCTGGGCAGAAAGCGTTACTCTAGCAGGCCTGATGCTACTCCTTAGGAAGGCCTGCTTACGAGGCTGGTCCTCAGCTGGCATCTGGGAAGTGAGATCTCAGGAGGGTTGCCCCCATTAACTGACAGAAGTGGTTCCCTGCGCTTGTTTGAGCAAACAATGTGGTTTATCCTGAACACCTGCTTCCTTCTGTGAGCCTGGAATGTAGGTATGTGCCAGGTGGGGGAGCCCACATGATCGGCCCCAATAAAAACCCTGGGCACTGAATCTCCAACAAGCTTCCCTGGTTGGCAACATGTCATATGTGCTGTGACAACTCGCTGCTGAGCATCAAGCACGTTCTGTGCGACTCTGCTGGGAGAGCACTCTGGAAGCTCCCACCTGGCTGCCCCCAGACTTCGCCTCACGAACCTTTTTTCTTTACTGAGTTTGCTTTGTCTCCTTTCAAATCAGAGTCATGAGTATGATTACATGCTGAGTCCTAGTGAACCATGGAACCTGGGCTGGTCCTAGGGACCCCCAACACAACAGCTAACGTGTGAGTGCTTATTCTGTGCAGCCCTGTGCTGAGCACTTGCTGTGCACTAGCACACTGAATCCTGGTAACAGGCGCCATGATTATGCCCTTCATACCACTGAGAAAACTGAGGCAAAATTCAGTAATGGCGGTGACGGAGTCAGGACCACAGCTCAGAGACCACACCCTGAATGTAGGATACATCACGCAGCATTGGGGATCCAGGTGAAGCCTCTCAGCAGGACACACAGGCTCTGCATCATGCGGGCCCTGCTGACCTCTCCACGGCACCCCTCCACTCCTCTTCAACAACCATAAGCTCTAGCCACACTCACCTACTGCTCACTCCCCGCCAACAAGCTTTCGGCTCTTGAGCCTTTGCTCATGCTAGGCCCTGTGTGGAATGCTCTTTCCATCCCACCCCACTCCACACTGCCTAGACAACAAACACCTCCTCATCCTTACGAGATGCAGTTCCATGGAGCCTTTCCTGACCTCCAAGACTGACAGGTGAGGTGCCCATGCCTGCAGGCCCATCATGCTCCAGATTACCACGGCCTATTTACTTGACTGCTGCCCCGACAGACAGCAAGTTCCTTACAGTCAGGGGCTACGTCTAGGACATCTCAGTATCCCCAAAGTGCCTGGTCCACTATGGGAGCTCAGACCGTGTTTCCTGGTGAGCAGGGATTCAGTGGATAAATAATGGGGCATCCACACCATACAGTCATAAAAACATAATATGTTAGAAGAAGGACGACATGGGAAATGTTCATGACAGGTTAAGGAAATTCAGGTTACAAGGCAATCTACAAGCTTATGTGTAGAAAATCTGAAAGAAAAGCTTTCCCTGTAGAGTAAGGACTGTGTGAAAAGAATGACTTCTCATTGTACACCTTTTTGTAGTCTCTGAATTTTATTATATGCATGTCTTCCTTTTTCAATTAAAAAAAGAAAACAGAAATATATGAGATATGATTCTCATTCTGCTTGAAAAATTCAATATAGATTAAAGACCAGAAGGAAAGCCATTAAAATGTTAACAGTGGGTATCTCTGGAGAATGGAGCAATAAAGTAATTTTTCTCACACTGAATTACTTTTGCAATTAGAAAACAAATAATCAACGCTATTTTCAAAACAGCTGGTTACATGAATTATCAGTACCTGAAAAGAAGACTGAAAGGGTCTCATCTCCAACAGCTCCTTTTCGATTCTAACCTTCATTCCTGGATACATCATGTTCCCGCCAGTGAGGAAAACGTTCTGAACCAGCATTTCCTGAACGTCCTTTGGGTACCTAGGAGAGAAACGATTCCTTCTGGTATACTCCCTCCAACTTGAATATTAGACAAGAATGCAGAGGTGGAAATGCAAGCTTTCAGTACAAAATAGAAAACAGGTACACAAAAAGTGTTAAAAAACCTTCCCCTTTTCCTTTGTGTCTTGTGAAAACTCACACGGCAGGAAAAAGCCTGTATAAACGGGAGGGGAGAGGCACGTTCTTATAAAAATGCAAACTCTAAATAAAATGTCTGCAAGGAGGGGAAAAAACTGATAGGTTCTGCATATTTTTAGGGTGATTTAGAATCACTAGTCTTCAATAATGTGAAGGTTTATATGAAAGCCAATGCACATACATTATCATGTTGCTCACACTTAAAAGAAATTCTTAGAGCTCCTCAAGTCAACTGAGTATTTACATGTTCAGAAAAGAATGACAGAGCCCCAACTCTGTGCCAGGCCTAGCGAGAGATAAAGAAGACTATCTGGCACAGCGAGTCAAGGAAAAGGAGCGAGAGGACAGATTTCCAAATGCCCAACCACCAGATCTACCAACCAATGCAAAATCTGAGGAACCGGTTCAGGAAAACAGGAGGAAAAGAAGGTCCCGTCTCACCTGTCCAGAATGTACTGAAGGGTCTCTGCTATCCCAGCCTGCTCTTCTCCTATGAGCGACGGCTGGAAGATAATTTCCGGAGCTCGAATTCTTTCTGTCCCAACAAACAGCTGATGATATGCTGCCAAGTTAAACACGGGCTTTAAAAACCCAAGGTTTAGAAGATATTTTTAGGCCATAATGACAAACATCCCAGTTCCCTCAAACCGCATTTCTTATTCCAATATAGCTTCTGTCCTTCGTACATGCCAGAGTAACCTCCCCCCAACACTCCTGATTTGATACTTCCATTTTCTACCTTTTTTCCAACCTCTGAACCATAAGTAACTACAAATTTGCATCGTGAAATGGTCCCTGTGTTGCAGGGAACAGGACTTCATGAAGAGCAGCAACCGAAAGGCCAGTAGTGGAAGACCAGTCTCCCACCCAATGCCTTGCTCAGCAGCCCTGTCCCCACGGCCAAGAAAGCTTTCTCCCAGGCGTGTCTCAGACCCAGGCCGGTCTACCTGGTTGCCATTGTAATGACAGAAACGTAGACCCAAATGAGCATTAAGCATAATGACATTGGCTTAAATTTAAAGGAAACCACTAGAGCTGGTCTTCAGGTCTCAAGTCCACAATTACTTGCCCAAACGTTTCCAGCAAGAAGAGTGTTTCTCACAGATCTACAGGTCTTGGTGCTGGAACCCCAATCAATCACTGGGAAAAAACCCTGACTTCAGATCTTTCAAATACTGGTATCCCCCTTCCTAGAAAATACAACTGGGATTTTTTTCCTTCTAATATTCCTAAAGGAGCAGACTAGACCAAACTAGTCATTTATGTCAACAGCCTTAAAGCATAAGCAGGGCCTGGGCTACAGGAGTCCAACCTGGACAGTGGTGACCGGCTTCTCCACTTCGGGCGTCTCCTCTGAAAACAAGGGTTCGAAATCATTGATGCTTTCCACATCTTCTAGAGATGGCTCCAGCTGCTCCAGGTCAGGGGTCTAAGGACAGAAGCAGCAACTAAAATACGGCTCCTGTAACTCCAGTGAGCCTTAGTCCTATGAGTTCAGTGTCATGAAAAAGAATTGGGATCTCGCCCAACGTCCTCAAAGTTTAAAAAAACTATGAAAAATTTTCTAAGCCATTAAAAAAAAACCATGCATGACCACAGGATTAAAAGACTAAACAGAACAGGCTGTGCTCTTCCCCCTGCCTTTCCCTCTCAGACAAGCTCATCAACGCCCCCCTCCTCTCTGGAGCCTCCGATGGGGCCAGCTCAA
Source organism: Equus quagga (assembly GCF_021613505.1). NCBI lineage: Eukaryota > Metazoa > Chordata > Mammalia > Perissodactyla > Equidae > Equus > Equus quagga. Next base: position 90,919,020 of record NC_060278.1, on the reverse strand, counting down.
GCCCGGGGTCCAGCGGGCCGGGCCACCTGTGTCGGTCACACCACCACACAGAGGACTCCACGCGAGAGGGTGATAGCTGGCGTCCTACAAAGTGGCTCAGGCTACCAGCAAAATTAAATAACCTCTTAATGATTAATAAACATACGTGCCAACACCAATGGGCTGATTAATTAGCTGACCAATTAGCCCCTTGACAGCAGGTCCACCGGGCTGAGGACATGACTAAAAGCTCCAAGGTGGCAGAAGGCTTCCTATCTGTGGAGCCCTGCAGAACAGGCTTTCCTTGTCAACAACAATGAACCTGGTGGGAGCGAGCAAGCTGGCACCATTCCCTCAGCAGAGGGCTTAGGGCACATCTAAATTTTGACCTGGACAAAAGAAGTTGAGTGGTGGGGTGGAGGGCGGTGGTTCTGGATGACATCGTCAGCCATCTGTCCTTTTGCCATGTGAAAGGCAGATGAGTTCTACCTTCTGGATTCAAAGGGGAGAAGTTACAGGAAGAAATATTCCATTGCAGCCCACGGGAGAATGTTCTACCGACAACAGCTGTGGCGGAAAGGACTGTCTTACGGGATGGAATCTTGGGAAGATTCAAGCAGACTCAACATCAACAGCCAAGCAGGCCTGCGAGAAGACCCTATGCCGAGTGTGTCCTCTGAGCCTCTCTTTGTTCTCAGAACCTATGAAGTATGTAAATCACCAATAGAATCCAGAGCTTGTGAATAGACTTCTCTAGAACCTATTCATATAGGCTGCAAAGGTAAACTAGCATTCAAACTCACTCTTAAAATAAGGCAACACCCCTCAACATTTGCTCTTGGCTACTCTCTCTCGGGGAGCGCCCTCCTGGAAGCCGTGCTGGGAAGCCCAAGGCACATGGAGAGCCCACGTGCGAGTGCTCAGGTCAACAGTCCCTGCTGAGTCCAGTTCCCAGTGGTCCAAGTCTTCCCAGCAGCGGCCCAGGCATCATGGAGCACAGAGCCCCGCCACACTGTCTGAACTCCCGGCCCATCAAATTCACGAGCACAATATGCCACTAAGTGTGGGGTGGTTTTCACACAGCAACAGATGGGTACAATGTGCTTCGAGGCGGGCAGGAGTGGAGAACGCCCCAGACTGCTACCAGGCAATCCTTCAGTTCCTCTTCGGCTTCCTTCTGCTTTCCCCACAGCAGCTGTCTGAGAGCTTTCCCTCCACTCTTCTCCGCAGCCCCCCTTCTAATCCCCACCAGCGGTCCTAAGCAGATCACCTCTGGGGCTTCAAAGTACCAACTTACCTACGCATTCTCTATTCCACCTCCTGGTCTTTGTTCTAGTCCCTTCTTCCTTCCTTGTCTCAAAGGATGAGAACTATCCTAGGTCAAGCCCACCACCATGTTCTTAAAACTCTCCCGTCAACTTTTCTGGTTTCTCTCTTTTCTGACTGCTCTGTTTCAATCTTTCTCTGGCTTTTTCCCTGCCACCTAACCCCTAAGTGGTGGCCGTCCCCACGTATTCTCTTCTCACTCCTCATGTGATTCTAGGTCCTTCCACAGCTCGGTCCTGGAAAGTTCCACCTGATGCCCCCCAGAGACTTTAAAGATAAGGTGCTCAGAACCCAGCTCATGACCTTGGTCACTGCCCTCCACCCACTACCTTTCAGTACAGCCTCAGTGTGACCAGGGTGAATCTGGAACCAGACTGCTTGTGTCTGACTCTCAGCAACACTACCTCTAGCTGTGCAACTTTGAGCAAATTCCTTCACTCCCCTGAATTTCGGTCTCCTTATCTATAAAATGCGAATGATGACAGTACTTACTGAACTGCGGAAACTCATCAAGACAACACTTGCAGAAGTGCTCAGCACAGGGTCTGGCACATCACATGTCCTATTATCATCAGTAATGCCGCTCCTGTCACTTCTACCCCTAAATGGCACCAAGATCTTTGGACCCTGACATTTACATCTCCTCCTCCGCCCTCCATTCCCGTGGCTACTGACAAATCCCAGGTCCCATCTGCTCTCTTCTGGACTACTACCTTTCGATCCTGTCTTCCCACCTCCAGTCTTGCCTCTCCCTAAACCCATCATCCTAACTGCCACCAGCTATTTCCCTAAAATAAACTCTCCTTGCTCAGCATACTCTGAAGGTTCTGTCTGAAGGATCACATCCAGGCTGACTGATAAGGATCTTTATAGGCCGGCCCTTGCCTCCCTTCCCCCTTCATCTCCCACACGCGACTAAACAAATGTGCATGCTCCCTGCACATGTGGTTCTTCCATCTAAAACGTCCTTCCCTCCTCGTGAAATCAATAATCAATTAATAATCAATTAATTCAGGGCCCAGGTCAAATATCCCAATCCTGTCTCAAAACTCCACCTGCAGTCTGCCGCCCCCCCC
>NC_060278.1:90828235-90916539 GCF_021613505.1 Equus quagga | reverse complement strand
CAACCGCCTCTGTACCACTAGTCCCCGGCATCCCACGCCTAGCACCGAGCGCTGGGCCCCTGGGACAGCCCCTCAAACTTCCGTGGAATAGAGAAGCTTCTAAAATGTTTGGTTTTCAAAAGGCTTCTTTAGCTGCAACAAAAATAACATCTTTCACCTTCATCTTGCTATACTGAAAAGCATGTCACCTTAAAAATAAGATACCTTCTTAGCTTCACTAAAAATGATAAAAAGATATTTTACCTATCCCAATCCATATGATTCACAGAGAGAAAGAAAGTTAGTAAGTATAATGCAGACAAGGGGCATCGGCAGAGAACATATTTCTCTACCCCGGCTGGCTTCTCGCCCTCCAGGGTTCGCCAGGGTCTCCATGTGTATTGCGCAGCACTCAGGAACACAAATATGACTGTTCTTTTGGAACCGAACAGAACAACGGTTTGCCAAAGCACATCAGAGAAGACGCAGCATGGTTCCCTGGAACAGTCTTGAGCAGCATAAGCACAAGCAGAGGCCGGCTCCCATCTTGGCTAGTCAGGCAAGGGGACTTTCTATGTTTGGCTCATGGTGTTTTACAACAAATGACGCTGCTCCAAAACTGCGTCTTCCTCCTCCCCCGCCATGCCACGCTTGTAGCGATGGAAAGCCAGCATCTTCCAGTTTCAGTACTCCATTAGGAATGCCGACAAAGCCTACTCCCTTACCACATCCTCATCGCAACACCTGCAGCACAGCCAGGGCTGAAATGGACTGGTCTGTAGGAAAAATGGATTTTAGAAAACACTCTTAAGATAAAAATTTCGCTGGATTAATTCACTTCGGCAATTACTGCCTGGATGGCATTTCAATTTGAATATTAGTCCGCATAAATCTATTCTTTCCACTCTGAATGGATTATATTGTTGGAAAATACTACAAACACGTCCTGAAAGGTAGAACTGGCCAGCCAACGCCGTGGTCAAATTTATGCCATGAACGTTACCGTAATTGACTTTAACCACTATCACATTCAGCAAATGCTGACTGACCCTCAGAACTCTGGGGACAGATCATTTCATCACATTTGTTGTATGTAGAGAAATCTTTTCAAGTCCAACATTTCAAAATCCCCCCGAGCCCAGAGAGATGTGAACAGTATCCTCAGAGCACAGAACAAAGTAGGGGCTTAATAAGCATCTGCTGAATGGAGGAGTGGCTGAATCACGGCATGTAATAAATGGAGAAAAATGAACAAAAAAGGAAAACTAGTTCCCCAACTGCTCAGGAATCATATTTCACAGTCGTTTGGTTTTTTCTTTTTAAATCTGAAATCCCTCACGTGCTTGTGGCTTAGTCACACACGTCTGGGATAAAGATGCTGATGTCCTGTTGACAGACATGTTAAGCATGATAAAAACTAAATATGGATGAATAAACAGCAAAGATGATATGGATCTGGATCCCACTAAACAGCTCAAACCTGAAACACAGACCTGAAAACTGGGAGAAGCAAACTAGAAAAGGCACACGAGTTCTACTGAAGTTGATCTGGGATGCTGTAGGAGAGGAAGATGGGAGAAAAGGCGCCTTCTACCCAAGATCTCAGTGATCCAGCACGCTGTATCTAGGAAGCCTGACTCAGGATCTGCTCTGTCAAACATGCACGCGCATGGCCCGCTGCTTTTCACGTGCAGTCTACAGCCCGTCAGAGAGAGGTGGAGAAAGCAAGGCCGAGCTGGAACTGGAGAGCGGGCCTCCAGCTGAGAGATGGTCACTGCAGAAGCAGGCTTCCTGCTGAGCCAAGGAGAGCTCTGAAGGCACTGGCAAGCACCACACTGGATTGTCCCACACAACTGCTTCTTTCTACAAGTAGAGGTTTTAGAATTTAAAGAAAGTTGATTTGAAAACAAAAAACCAATAAGCTGATGAGTTAATCCTGCCCTAGAAGTGTCCCAAGGCAATGACCAAGCTCCTTTGTTTTAGAACTCTAGAGATGACAAATTCAGGAACAATGCGTATACTAATTAATGCTTTTTTCCAGTGCTAAAGATGGGAGAGCCAACCCAGTGACTTCTGGCCAAAGCATGTCCCGCAGACAGCCCCTTCACCATGCAGGGCCCAGGGCGAGGGCGGAGAGTACCCATGGCCCTTTCTCAGCCCTGCCACCTGCCCTTTTGGCCACATCAACACTTCTTAACAGTCCACTGGCAGGGAAATAAAAAGGAGAGAGAGAGGAGATCAAAGAGCTTATTCAAGAGTTAGTTTTAGTAACTAACAAAAGGCTGACCTTAAATCAACCTACAAATACGTTAATGAGCATGTCTACCAGTTGCTGTAAAAAAATCATCAACTGTGTATGAAGCACGATCCCTGTCCTTAGGGAACATCAAGATGGAAAGGAAGTAACAACATTTTTAATAAAACATCAGAAGAAAGTTAAAGAGAGTGTATGACTAACTGCCAAACAACCATCAGAGGGGCAGGTTTAGGTTCAAGATGGGGCCACATGATTGCTGTGTATGTGTTCTTCCTACTCTACAGGCACACTTCCCCCTCCTGGGGGGCCAGGGGTCCACAGGGTGAAATCCCTCAGGTGAGAACTTCAGTTGGCACAAGGTCAGTGCTATCACTGTCCCTGCCCCCGTGCCCACGGACATCACCCACCACACTGCTCTCTTCCCCGAGCCTGGTCACAGCCCCTTTGATGTCAGCCCTCTCAAGACACTCCTCTCGCCCTCAGGAACGGCTGTGCTCTCTAAATGACCACATGAGACCTCCCTCCAAGGCCCTCAGTACCTCTGGTTTGCTGTCCACCACATCCACCTCCAGGTTGGCTTCTGCTTGAAGGATCTTCTGCTTCGCTTGCTCCACTGCAGAGCTGAGCTTTTGGATGTAGGACTGCAGCTCCTCCGGGGAGTCCATGTTCAGCTCTATGAGAGCTTTGTGAAACTGATCCATCTGGCCATCCTCTAGAAGTTCCTGAAACCAGAGCAGTCAGAATTCATCCCCAAAGGCATCAGTGCAATCGCAAACAGGGAGGAGAGAGAAGTAGCTAAGTCTAACAGAGAAAAACTACACAGCTCCCTAGCCTGCCCCTCCACAAAATCACACCTCCACCAGTTACGCACCGCCGACCTGCTCCCCTGCCGTCTCTAGGCTGCCATCGTACCGTGGTTTCTGCACCACCTGATCAGGCAACACTAATCTATGGTGACAGACTTCAGAAACGTTGTCACCTTTCGGAGGAAGAGATGTGAAAGTCACTAAGAGGAGACTGAGGGCGGCTCTGGGGATGCTGGGGATGCTCTATTTCTTGATCTGGATGGCGGATACACAGCGGGTTTCACGTTGTGAAAATCCATCAAGCTACACACTTAAGATTTGTGCACTTTGCAGCACTTAAGTTAGGAAGTTAAAAATAAAATAAAGGAGACTATAAGGCCAAAACAAATCAATAAAGCCAGAGCCCACAGCTCTTGCAGAAATACCTGCTGTTATACCATTCTCAATACTGATGATCCCCCCAGACTCCTTCTTGACCCCAAGGGTGACCTAGACGGTCAATGCATCTCACGGTTGAGGAAGAACATACAGGAAGAAACTTTTCTGGGACTGCCCTGTTGAGTCAGGCTGGGGCCCCATCCCGGGACCTGCTCTGACCTGCACGTAGAGCAGTCTGTCCAGCCGCTCCTGATCGAGCTGCAGCTTCTCCTCGCGCCGACGGGCGTTGAGCTCCTGCAGCCGCCGCAGTTGCTGCTGCCGCCTCTCCTGCTTCTCCTCGGAGGTCAGAGTGCTGCCGAGGAGCTTGCTGGAAAATGGGAGCTGCATCTTGTGGACGTTGTTTTCATAATAATCAGGGCACCGCCATTTCTGCAGTTCTTCCAAGAAATAATTTTGGAAGTTATGAAACGGAAACCCCATGAGCACAGAAATTAGATGGTCAATAGCAGGGTTCCAGATCTGGGTAGATGGAGAACGCACACTCCACCCGGTCTCTGATCAATCACCCAGTCAACGAAATGCAGCTATAAAACCTGGACACCAAGACACAGACCTCTTCTGAAAGAACTGCTAAATAAAGAGCTTCAGACAGAAACACACCAGAAGGAAATCTGGAACGTCGGGAATGAAGGAAGAGCAACAGAAATGATGGAAATCTGGTTAAACGTAATAGACCAACCTCCTCTTAAGTTCTTTAAAATGTTTGACAATTGAAAGTAAAAACCATAACAATGTCTGATGGGTTTCCAACGTAAGTAGATGTGATTCCTAAGACAACTCCAACATAAAGGAGGAAGGATAAGGGAGCCTCCGGAACGCGAAGATCCCCACACTCCACTTGCGCAGGAGAAAGTAAAAGAGCGAGCAGCAGACTGCAGCAGACTTCTAAGGAGACTGTGAAGGTCTGTGTACTGGAATCTCTGGAGCAACCACTAAAACCATCACACAGAAAGGGACAGGAAAAGACAACAGATAAATTAAAATGGAACACCAAAAGGAAATTTTAAATGTTCAAATAACCCAAAAGAGGGCGAGAGGGAAACAGCAACAACAAAGAGAAGGAACAAGAGAGAACAAATAACAAAATGGTGGCCCTAAAGCCAAACATATGACTAATTAAATTAATTTTAAATGGTCTTAACATACCAATTAAAAGAAGGAGACTGACAGAATGAATTAAAAAAAAAAGTCCAAAGCCCCAACTATTAAGAAATTCCCTTTGAATACAATGATAGAGGTAGATTAAAAATGAAAGGCTGGAAAGACCTACCACGCAAGCACCAATCAAGGGGGAGAGGCTTCATTAATGTCCATGCAGACTTCAAAGCAAACTGCACAAGATGAAAAGGGACGCTAGAGAATGACAAAAGGTCAGTTTGCCAAGAAGACATAAGACGCCTAAATACGTACCTAACAAAAGAGCTTCAAATACTTGAAAGCGAAAACTGACAGAAATGAAAGGAGAAATAGGAAAATTCGCAATTATCCCTCAAGACTTCAACACTGTTCATAATCAGCAGAGCTAGCGGACGTAGAATGAACAGGGCATAGAGCTGAGCACCACCATCAGCCAAAGGGGCCTAAGTGACATCACAGAACGCTCCGCCCAACAACAGCGGAGCACACATTCTTTTCAAGTGTATATGGAACATTCGCCAAAGCAGTGTAAACCGGGGTCATAAAACAAACCTTCACAAGTTTAACTGATATCAGACAAAGGAAGTTCTTTGACCATAATGGAACTAAACTAGAAATAAGTCACAGAAAGATAACAGGAAAATCTCCAAACACTTGAATATAAAACCACACATTTCTTGGGTTGGCCCTTGGCCTAGTGGTTAAGTTCAGCATGCTTGGTTTCAATGGCCCAGGTTTGGTTCCCAGGCATGGACCTACACCACTTGCCAGCCATGCTGTGGCAGCAACCCACATATAAAATAGAGGAACATTGGCACAGATGTTAGCTCAGGGACAATCTTCCTCAGAATCTCCTCCCGCACCAAAAAACAAAACAAAAAAGGGGAAAACAACACATTTCTAAATAATCAATGTCTCAAAAAAGAAGTCTTGAGGGAAATCATAAAATATTTGAACTCAATAAAAATGAAAATATAACACCAAAACCTGTGGAATGTAGATTTCACAGCATTAAATGCTTATATTAAAAATAAGAATGGTCGGGGCTGGCCCCGTGGCCGAGTGGTTAAGTTCGCGCGCTCCGCTGCAGGTGGCCCAGTGTTTCGTTGGTTCGAATCCTGGGCACGGACATGGCACTGCTCATCAAACCACGCTGAGGCAGCGTCCCACATACCACAACTAGAAGAACCCACAACGAAGAATATACAACTATGTACCCGGGGCCTTTGGGGAGAAAAAGGAAAAAATAAAATCTTTAAAAAAAAAAAATTAAAAAAATAAGAATGGTCTCATAATAGTCTAAGCTTCTATCTTAAGAAACTAGAAAAAAAGAGGAAAATAAACCTAAAGTAGAAGGAAGGAAATAATAAAAAGAAGAAAACAATGAGATTACCTGTCTATTAAAGAAACTAAATTCATAGTTAAAAGCTTTCAGAAAAAGAAATCCCCAGGTTCAAATGGGTCCACTAGATCAAACATTTAAGAAAATAATATCAATTATTTACACAATCTCTTCCAGAAGGTTCAAGAAGAGGGAACACTTTCCAGCTCAATTAACAAGACCACTATCACCCTGATACCAAAAGCAGACAGACAATACAAGAAAACTACAGATAATATCCCTCATGAATATAGATCAAAAAACCCCATAAAATATTACCAAATTGAATCCAACAACATATAAAAAAACATACACATGAACAAGTAGGGTTTACCACCCAAAAATCAAGGCTAGCTCACTATTCACAAAGTAATCATTATAATCTCCCATATGAACAGTCCAACACAGAAACACTGTAGGATCACACCAATTGAAGAAAAAGCATTTCACAAAATTCAAAATACACTCACAATAAAAATGCTCAGCAAAACCAGGAACAGAAGGGAATTTCCTCAACTTGATAAAGGGCAGCTGCAAAAACCTCCAGCTAACATCATATACTTAATAGTGTAAGATTAAATGCTTCCCCCCACCACCCCAAGATCAGGAACTGGGAACAAAGCAAGGATGCTCACTCTTACCACTCTATTCAACACTGTACTGGAAGTCTGAGCCAGTGAAATAAGGCAAGAAAAAGAAATAGAAGGCAAACAGATTGGAAAGGAAGAAATAAAACTGTCTCTATGTCTACACAGAAGTTCCCAAGGAATCTAAAAAAACTAGAACTAATAAGTTTAGCAAGGTCACAGGATACAAGATCAATATGTAAAAATTGATTGCATTTCTATACACCAGCAATGAGTAAGTGGAAACCGAAATGAAAAAAACAAAGAAAGAAATACTTAGGCATAAGTCTAACAGAACATGTATTAAATCTATATGCTGAAAACTACAAAATGCTGATGAAAGAAATCAATAAAGACCTAGATAAATGGAAAGACACACTATGTTCATGGATTGGAACACTTAACATAGCAAAAAATGTCAGTTCTCCCCAATCTAGATTTAGTATTATATCTGGATTTATATTTAGAATATTGTTTTATAGCCAATCTTATCTATAGATTTAACGTACTTTCAATCGAAATCCCAAGAGAACTTTTTTGTAAGATATGGACAAGCTGATCCTAACATTTATACTGAAAGGACAAGGAATCAGAACAGCCAAAACAATTTGGAAAAAGAACCTACACATGTAATTTATCAGTTTATTGAATAGTTTGTTAAGAAAGTATATATCAAAAGGGGAAGGGGATGCTAAAAAGTAATTAACAGTAAAAAATTGAGCAAAAGAGTCATCCTGGGAACAATTTAAAGACTACCCCAAAGGAAGACAACATCCAAAAGCTGCAAGCAAACATCCTCTTCATTACCTTCCACGTAATCCTCAGCTATGTAGCTGTGCTCATGCAGGATCTCCTCCATGCGGCTGAGAGTGATGGCTGCCAGGTGCCCAGGATACTTCAGCTGGAGGAGACGCTGGAGGTAGCCAGCTGCTTGGCTTCCTCCCAGATTGATGCGTTTGCAGTTTTTAGCATCTAACCTACAACCAAGGAATGGAAAACAGCATTGAAATTTTTGGCAACATGGATAAGAGACTATGGAGCATCTTGGGGGGATAAAGGATAATTTAATGTAGATGAACAAGGAAGAAACAGACCAGCTAGGGGAACATAAAACCTTACAGCAGGAAGGGACTTTCAAGTCCCCTGGTCCCATCTCTTACCCAGTGCAGGAATTCCTAGTCCACATCCAGACAGACACATGGCGATCTAATTTCTAACGAGAGTCTCAGAAGGAAACAATGTTCAATGGGAAGAACATGCACTCTGAAGTCAGACCCTTATGTGACTCACCATGCATTTCTCAAACTGTAGTCCTGGGACCAAGAATTCTAGAATTAGCTGGGGGAGTTGTTAAACATGCTAATTCCCAGGACTCATTTGCTCTGGGGTGGGCCTGGAAATCTTCATTTTAACAAGCTTTCCAGGAAACTCTAGTGTAGGCCAGATTTTGAGAACCTCACTCCTAGACACTCGACTTCTACTGACACAAACACACTAAGTAACCACACACATAGTGGCTTGCTGTAATCTAAGAGTAGCAGGTCCCTTTCACATGCACTGAAGGGGAAGAAAACCAATGTAACCTTACATCTTAATGTAAGAAAGTCAGTAAAGAATTAGGAACTTGCTGTGTATATTGAAATATCACTGCTATATCACACCTCACCAGCAGATGCCAGCACAGAACAGGATATGCTCCTATCTGATCATTTCTTAGCCTTCATGTAAAATAATTTCTTCTCAATATAAAAATAACATAATGTTATTATTATTTTTTTTTTTTGGTGAGGAAGATTGGCCCTGAGCTAACATCTGTTGCCAACTTCCTCTTTTTGCTTGAGGAAGACTGTCGCTGAGCTAACATCCATGCCCATCTTCCTCTATTTTGTATGTGGGATGCTGCTACAGCCTGGCTTGATGAGCAGTGTGCAGGTCCACATCTGGATCCAAGCCTGCAAACCCTGGGCCACCGAAGCGGAGCGCACGACCTTAACCACTGCGCCACCAGGCCAGCCCCAGACATACTGTTATTTTTAATTTCTGCATATTCTATTTACATAAAACAGAAAACTGCACATCAGGAGTGTCTGGTAATGTCTAAGAATTAATTTTTTCTTCATAAATTTTTGTAGAAACTTCAAGAGAAATTACCACTATGGGTCTCAATAAATTCAATGTCATTTATTTTGACTTAAACACTCAGACTGCTTTACAGTTTAAAAAGTGCCATCACCCACATTGTCTCATTTCATCCTCAGGGTAACCCTGAGAAATCGCTTCTTGTCAATTTTACATGTTAGGAAACTAAGTGAAGAGGTTAAGCACCTCATCCTTAGCAGGGCCGCAAACCCAGGCACTCAACTCCAAAACCGGGGCTCCTTTCCCTACTTACACACCCTCCTTACGCAGTGAGAAAGCTTCTCAGGAGAGCACAGTGCTGGTCTAGTCTTTCTTTTTTCTTTTTTGAGGAAGATTAGCCCTGAGCTAACTGCTGCCAATCCTCCTCTTTTTCCTGAGGAAGCCTGGCCCTGAGCTAACATCCGTGCCCATCTTCCTCTACTTTATATGTGGGATGCCTACCACAGCATGGCTTGCCAAGCGGTGCCATGTCCGCACCTGGGATCTGAACTGGCGAACCCCAGGCCACAGAAGCAGAACGTGCGAACTTAACCGCTGTGCCATAGGGCCGGCCCCTGGCCTAGTCTCTTATGAGACAACAAAAGCCCAACTATAAAATCAGAACAGATTTTAAACACGACAGAAATTACCTTCACTTTACATTCAACTCAGAAATATTTAATAACTACCTATTATGTGCCAAGCACTTTTATCTGAAAAGAAAGGTCTAAATGATCATGATTAAAGAGCTTTAAATAAAAAAATAATCTCTTAATAAAAAAGTGATTCCAGAACCTTGAGGGTATTATGCCAAATGAAGTCAGACAGAGAAAGACAAACACGACATGATTTTACTCATATGTGGAAGATAAACACACACATAAATAAGGAGAACAGATCGGTGGTTACCAGTAGAGAAGGGGTTGGGGGAGGGTGAAAGGAGTAAAGAGGCACATGTGTATGGTGACAGATAGAAACTAGACTATTGGCAGTGAACATGATGCAGTCTATACAGAAAGTGAAATAGAATAATGTACACCTGACATTTGCACAATGTTGTAAGTCATTATCTCTTCAATAAAATAATGTTTTTTTAAAAAGTGACTTCAGAACACAAAGATGATCTAAATTAAACTTAATCAAATAATTTACTCAAAACATTTTTATTGAGCACCTACCACCAGCAGGTAGTATTAGCTATCTTACCATAAATCAGAAGCATAGAATTCTAGAATTATGGATCTGGACCTCAGAGACCATCTACCCCAACTCAGTCCAGGAGGTTACAAAGGATAGAAGGTGAAGTGACCTGCCAGAGTCACACAGTAAGGTGGGTCAGAGCTCAGCCCAGAGGCCACTGCGTGGTCCAGTCCTTGCTCCTTCCACTCCACATCTAAAGCAAGCACCCAATAAATGTTTCCTGAATGCTTCTCAAAACAGCACTCAAACACCGTAAGTGAAACTCACCTCCCTTCTAAGATGGGTAAAATGTGTGTACACTGGTACCCAGATGAAATGATGAGGCCACTGGAAGTCAAGTTCTTTGGCTTATTGTGGTAGAAGCTGAAGAGGCTGTCTATTCCGTAGGCAACCTTAGGAATCCCGTAGCACTCAAAAAGAAGCTCGGACATCATTTGTCGGGAATACAGGGGGTTGCACACGGCTTCTGTCAAAACTATGGGATGATCAACACAGCCCTACTTTGAAAGAAAAGAGTAAATGGGTGGTGATAAAAGAATACTCTTTTTAAAGCATAAAAGAAACCAAAATCCTTACTGCAAAGGCTGAATTCGCTTTTGGTCTCCAATCAAAAAGCTGATCAGAAACAACCCTAAAACATTCAGCTCATCTACTGGAAGTTGTTCTGGAAAATATGAAAGTGGGTCGATCGAAGGCTATGAAGTCAAGCCCATACAAAGTGTCAGCATATCACACTGGCTCCATCTTCGAACACCTCCAGAATCTGCCTGCCTCTTACCACATGCTCCCATCCCCACCTCACCTAAGTCACTGTCACCCCTCACCTAACAGCAAGAGCCTCCTAACTAGTCTCCCTATTGCTACCCTGTGACACACACCAGTCTGTTCTCCATTCAGCAGCTATGGCGATCCTTCTGAAACATGTTACATCCCTTCTCTGTTCAACACCCTGCAATGGCTCCCCATTTCGCTCAGAGTAAAAGCCGTGAGGCATGTGACTTGCCCCCTCACTACCTCTCTGACTTCCTCTTCCACTCACCACTCTTCCCCTCACTCTGGCAGCCCTCAATTAAGATTAGGGCACACTCCTGCCTCAGGGCCTTTTCAGTGGCTGTTCCCTCTCTCTGGAATACTATTCCCTCAGTCAGTCATATGCCTTGCTCCCTCAGTCATCTCCTTTGTTCTTGCTCATACATCATCTTCTCCCAAAGTCCTACCCTGATCATCTTACAAAAAAATGTAACCCTCTCCTCTCCTTCTATCATGACATAGAATCTACTACTTAATTCTATTGTTTATTGTCTGCCTTTTCATACTAGAATGTGTTTCCATACCAGCTCCATAAGTACAGGAAAAGATTTACTTCTTTGGTGAGGAAGATTGTCGCTGAGCTAACATCTGTGCCCATCTTTCTCTATTTTGTATGTGGGATGCTGCCACAGCATGGCTTGATGAGCGTGCAGGTAGGTCTGCGCCAGGGATCTGAACCCCCCAACCCGGGAGGCCCATGCAGTGTGCGTGAACGTAACCACTTGGCCACGGGGCCAGCCCCATAAGTACAGGAAATTTTGTGTCACATTCACGAATGTATTCCAAATGCCTAGAAAAGTGCCTGACACGGAGTAGGTGCTCAATACACATTTGTCAATAAGTGAAATTATATAACAAACACGCACAATATGTCCGAATGTGTGCTCCAAGAGAAAAGGGGCGTTGTTTTGTTCGCTGCTATACCCTAAGCCCCTAGCACAGGGCTTACACACGTTAGGCACTAAATATTTGATCGACTGAATGAATGAATGACTAAATAACAATCAGAGCTCCCGGATTGACTATTCTCCCTTGGAGAGCGGAGTGAGCGGAGACACGACCTGACCCCTCCCCTCCCGCCCAACCCACCCGCCCTTCACCTGCGAGGAGACACCCAGGTGCTGGAAACTGTAGTCAAGCAGCAGCTCCTGCAGCTCCAGGTTGACCGGCACGTTGCGGTCGAAGGGCGAGCGCAGCATCCAGCGCAGCGGCTCCAGGCTGCCCAGCGCGTTGCCCACCTGCGGGCCCGCCCCTCCGCGAGCCCCGCCCCGCCCGCGGGCGCACACGGCGCGAAACTGCAGGCGCGGCTCGGGGCCCGGGTCTGGCCCGGGGCACGCCCAGCCGGCACGGGCCTGGAACGACCCATTGTCCAGCACCAGCGGCACCGGCAGTGGTCCGTGTGCCACAGGGCCCGCCTCCAGCACCGGATCCGGCGCGGCGCGGACGTCGCGGAACGGGAACACGTTAGCTGCCGGCCCGGCCACACTGGCCGCCGCCATTTTGGAGCGCGCGCGGTGGCCCCGCCCCTCGCCGCAGCGTCCGCCCAGACGGCAAGAAGCCCCGCCCCTCGCCGCGGCGCCCGCCCAGACGGCAAAAAGCCCCGCCCCGACGCGTTCCAGGGGGGCGCTCCAAGCCTCCTCCCCTCGCTAAGTACCGCCAGCCAATCCACCTGACTCGCCCCTCGTGGCCCAGGCCGCCTTGGGGACCACTAGGCCCTGGCTATCTTGGCCGCGAAGTCTTCCCCCTGCTTAACCTGGCCCTCAACACCTGATCTGACCACGCCCCTTCTCTCCAGCCGGGACGCCGGGCGAGTAAGCCCCGCCCTGAATGCGTAGTACCCTCAAGCCCCACCCCTCCCTGGGCTCTAGAGCCGGGCACTGCGCTCAGCGGAGCCCCGCCTTCTCGCCTGGCCACGCCCTATTTCCGGGTAACTCACCTTCAGCCGCCCTTGGCTCCGCCTCCACGTGGATACGTCGCTCTTACCCTTGCTGTCAAGCAAACTCTGGGGTGCTAACAGTGCTCAATTTATTGACTAGGGAGCTCGCTACGCAGGCGTGCTGACTTTGTGAAAATTCATCAAGCTGTCTGCTTATGATTTGTGCACTTTTTTGTATGCATGTTATATTTTATAATACAATATAAAGTTTAAAAAATATATATGTTTATTAACTTCCGCAGACTGTGCCCTCTCACTGAGACTTCAAACGCCAAGAAAAGGACTGCTAATTGTTCCTCAATATGTATATTCTTTCTTCCTTTTAGTGGTATAACTCCCACGTATGGTCTTCTAGCTTGACGTGATCATGTGACTAAGTTCTGGCCAATGGGGATAGGAATGGAGGTGATGTGACACCCTCTCTCCCAGTTTTAGCTCTAAAAGGATTGGGCATGCTCTCCCCTGCCCATTTCCCCCTTTCCCCTAACTAAGGGGAGAACAAGAATTAGAGCAGCTGCCTTGACTCTACCCGCCCAGCTCTGGAACACTTTGAAAGATAAAAGCAAATTAATTATAAAAGGTAGCTCTAAATAAACATCCTTAGCAAGAGATGAGACCCCAAACCTTTAGGAACTTCTGTGAACACTTCCAGGCCAGACTGGGAGCCCCCTAGTGGTAAAATCAGATTAAAAGTGTTGCTTTCCTACACAAGCCCGTTGTCTCAGACATCGGAAGGTAGCCATCATTAAGCTGAGAAAGCAGGGACAAAGAATACAGACACCAGTAAATACTAGTGAATGTAAGTTTAAGAACTATATCTATGTGTATTAACATGGAAAAATCTCCCAAGATATATTTTTAAAAGATGTAAGTGAAGGCATTACAGTGTATAATGAACTCCCTTTAAGAAAGTGGGAGGGGACGAATATATGTTTTTGCTTGTATTTTCATGCAGATAGACAAGA
Source organism: Equus quagga (assembly GCF_021613505.1). Taxonomy (NCBI): domain Eukaryota; kingdom Metazoa; phylum Chordata; class Mammalia; order Perissodactyla; family Equidae; genus Equus; species Equus quagga. Next base: position 90,902,886 of record NC_060278.1, on the reverse strand, counting down.
AACTAATATAACGGTTTACCCCTAAAGAGAGGGGTTGAAGTGGGTGGGTCAGATGTCGGAGATATTTTCACTGCATGCCTTTTCATACTTTTGTTTTTTCAACCATGTGAATGTATTATCTTTTGAGGAAAAAATAAGCTCTATGTATAGGTGAGGTAGATTGGATTATTGTTGTCAGTTCTTCACTCCTTTGTTATAGGATTATACATCCAGACCATCTTCTGTGTAACTTTGTAGGCCCTCTCACTGTAGACAGTGATATCGGGCTTGGTCATGTGATTTGCTTTTAGCCAATGGACAATTAACCAAATGAGATCTGAGCCGAGGCTTTAAATGTGCTTTGTGGTTTAGACCACGCTCTTGCACTCCTGCTGTTAGTCATGAGAAGAACATGCCCCGAGTCTAAAGAGGATGAGAGGACACATGGAGCAAACCCAAACCCAAACTGTGGCCCGGAGCCAAGTCCATCTGACCTGCAACCTACAGTTGAACTGCCCCACCGACCCGTGAGCAAGAAAACTGTTTGTTCTTGTAATCCACTGAAATTCCGCAGTTGCTGTGCAGCATTATTGCAGGAGAAAACTCACTAATAGACTAGAAAAATGCTGTCCCGTGGTGTTTTCTGCCTTGATAGAAATTTTCTACAATCTGCAATATCTTATGCAGTAGCCACTAACCACATGTGGCCATTGAGCACTTGCAATGTAAGTAGTGCAAATGAGGAACTGAATTTTTAGTTTTATTTAATTTTAATTTATCCTTCATTTAAATAACCATATGTAGCTAGTAGCTATTCTGTTGGATAATGTAGTACCAGACAAATTCTATGGCTGTGATTATTTGCCCATGGAAATTACTAGAAGAAAATAGATCAGAAGCCCACTGTATCTGTTTCCTAGTTCTGCCGTAGCAAAGTACCACAAACTAGAATGGCTGAAAACAACAGAAATTTATCTTCTCATAGTCCTAGATGCTAGAAGTCAAAAATCAAGGGTCAGCAATTCCATGCTCTCTCTGAAGGCTCTCGGGGAGAGTCTGTTCCCTGCCTTTCTCTTAGCTTCTGGTGTTGCCAGCAATCCTTGGCTTTTAGACACATCACTCCATTCTCTGCCTCCATTGTCAAGTGGCAGTCTCCCTGTGTGTGTGTCCCTCTGTATCTCTTTTCTTATAAGGACACTAGTCATATTGGATTAAGGACCCACCCTATGTCAGTATGACCTCATCCTTACTAATTACATCTGTATATCTGCAACAACCCTATTTCCAAATAAGATCACATGTGAGAGAATCATATTGCCAAGAAAACACAAGCCTGGACTCCAAAATTCTGTATGTATTTGGCCCCTGACATAACCCTAGGATCCCAAACCTGCACCAAGAGGAAGCTGGGTGTGAAAGCTGTGCAGCCCCGAACAGGGGATACCCTCCAAGATACTCAGGAGGGTAATGGATAAGAGGGACCACTCAAAGGGCAAAGCCAAGAGCCGATGAGAAGAATGGACAAGGGAGCTCTCCCCAGAAAGGAGAAGCAGAGAGCTCTGAGAAATTACTCCATTGCCAAGACAGAGAATCCATAAGTTCCTGCCCAGCACAATTTGAACATTGCTATAAACCAGTGACTGCTGTGTGGGGAGCTTTAAAAAGTACTGATGCCCAGGTCCCACCCTGAGATTCTGATTTCATCATATGGGGTGAGGCCTGGGCATGGGGAGCCTTAGAATCTCCCCACAGGATTCTATTAGAAAGCAAAGTCGAGAATCGGCGCTTCAGGGCCTTGGAACTCCAAGTGTGCTTTGCAGCCCAGCAGCCTCGGCATCACCAGGGAACTTGTTAGAAAGGCAGACTCTCCAACCCCACTGAGACCTAGTGATTCAGGAAATTGCATTTTAACAAAATCCCCAGGTGATTCACAGCATGGACCAGGTCCTCTTCCCAGCTCTGATTTTTATGTAAGAAGGAAGTACAATTTCTATTTTGTTTAAGCCACTCGCACGTTGGTCTCTGTCCTAACACACACAGATTTAGGTGATCAGGTGATGCACACACTTTTGTTCCTGAGGGAGTCTGCATGGCAGGACCCAAGTCAATGGAGCCATCAGAAAACTGTTCCAAGGAAACCATGTGCCACCCAGTCAGCCTGGCATGGCCAGGATGATGTGACGGGGACCAGCATCAAATTGAGCTATTGAGCTGTTGAGCTGTGACTCATGGTGGCTGACCAAAGCCTTGTGCTCAGCCTGGCTCAGGGTTCCTTGGGCCAACTGCCAGGGAAAAGGAAGAGATATCATGTAGCCAAGGAGACAAGCATCAGATTCAGGCCAGAGGCAAAGAATTTAGCACAGGGTCTCCAGATTCTGCCAGCCCACTGATAGGATCACTGGACATAGGGCATGCTGTGGCCTTTTAGTAATGTTGCTGACACAGCCTGAGATGGTCTGCCCTACACCATCTGCCTCTAGAATCCTACTCATTCTTCAAGACCCAGATCAAGTGTCACCTTGGTCTTCCTTCACTGGGGGACAGAGCAGAGTGTCCCATAAGGTGCTTGCCAAGGGGCAGGTTCCCTTCACCACAGGTGAGTGAGAGCCTTGGTTAGTGAGAATGTGGTGGGTAAGTTAGCGCTGTGTCCTCCACTCAGCCCTCGGGATAAGGCATTTGCTCCAGCTGAGATCCCTGCTAAAATGACAAAGCCCAAAAGAGAAAAATAGGTAATAGGGTCTGGGAGATTAGCAGCCCTTTCAAGAATTTCACAAGGGCTCAGGCAGCTTCTAGATTTGTGGCTCCTTCCCCTGACACATGTCCTCCATCCCTTAGATTTATCTGGTCTTGGGAAAAGAGAGTTCAGTCCAGATCAACACTTTAGTTGAGGGTCCTCTTGATCCTCAACTAAAATCGGGAGTCCCTTGAGCTTGAGATTTGGGCCAAAGGACATTGTTCTCATTTAATCTCCAAGACCCACCCCAAGGTCCCTGTAGCAGATCCCGTTGGAGCTCTGCCTATATTCTCCTAGATACTCCCAGGGCCCATGCACACCGCCTCACTGGCTTCTCACTGTAAGCACCTGCAGCTCGCTGTTTGAGGGCTGTCTCTGGCTGCAGGAGCATGCTGGGGTTGGCACAGGGCAGCCTGGAAATGCTGGGGAGTTGCTCCCGTGATCATCCCTCCACCCATAACTGATGGAAATGTAGGGATAAATATCCCAGCTTTCTTGCCCCTCAGGTGCCTCCCAGAGGTCTCAGAGGGATTAAGCTCCAATTACCCACAGGAGCTTACCTGTCCACAAAGTTCCCTTAGTTGGCTTGCCTTCTTCTTTTCCCTTCCCTTCCCTCTCTCACTTCTCCACTGTGCTCCAGGTGCTTCCTGCTGTCAGTTTCCATGTGAACTACTTGCATTCAAATCTTTATATCAGGGTCTATTGCTGGGGAAACTCAGCCTAAGGTGGGCTCCTTCCAGTCCTCACTTTCATTGACCTGCTCTTCAGCTTCCTCTCACTTCAGCTTCCCTTGGTCTGCCTTACCTGCTTGTGTTCTTGGACTCCTCCTCTTTATACATCCTTCTTTAGAGTGGAGGTTCCATCAGAAATTTCCCAGTCCTCATCTCACTTTTCTTTGAAAAGCTATTCTAGGTATGCTTCTACTCCACACTCAGATTTAGAGACAAAAAGATACCCAGTCTCTATGCCTGGCTTGAGTTAAGATGCTATTTGTCCAGAAAAAGGAAACAAGTTCTCACTTCCTGCTTCTTGAAACCTGTTCTTCTTCCTCAATTCCAGGATATCGTTATCTTTATTCTTCTCCTACCTCTCTGACATTCTTTATCAGTCTTGACCCCTCCTCCTTTTCCTTCCCCTCCTTTGCCTGACCTTGAAATATTGCTATTCCCCAAGGTCCTTGGCCCAGCGTTCTTCTTATTTTTGGCCATTCCTCTGGGTGACCTCATGCTTTCTTGTGACTTCAATACTATTTATGTATTGATGGTGTTCTTGAAAATACATTAATTTATTCATTTACTTATTGAACAAAATATATTGAGTGCATTCTGTGTGTCAGGTCCTGTGTTAGATAGTGGAGATACAGTAGGGAGAACATAGACAATGTCCCTGCTCTCGTGGAGTTTACTATCCTTAAAGATTGTTGCCATGGACCCATTTATCTTTACTTCTTTTCTTCCTTTCACCCACTGATCTACCCATGGATCCTTCTTTTCATCCATTCATTATCCACTGATCCATTCATCTATATATCCATTCTTTCCTTCATCCCCTGATCCACCTGTTCATTGGCTCATCCATTTAATCATTGATCATCAAAGCATGTACCCACTGACCCATCCATCTATTCGTTCATCCATCCACCCATTGACCTAACCTTTTCTGTATTAGTGATCCCAAACCAATGGCCCATCAGGAACTTAAAAGAATCTGAATCTAGGGGTGGAGGTGGGAACAAGCTCCCCATTTGATTCTGATTCACCTAGCCTGGCACCTGTCTAAGGATATGTATTTGGGGACCACGGTACTAAATTATAAGCACTGTGAATACAGGAGCTGTCTTAGTTCAGCTTTCCTGAAAAGCAGACCCTGAGACAAGGACTCAGGTACAGTTAATTTATTTAGGAGGTGATCCCAGGAGGTACAACTGAGGAAGCAGGGAAAGAGAGACAAGAAAGAGGAAAAAAGCAAAATAAAAGGTGCTTTGATGAGTTTGTGGACATGAGGTTGAAGCCTGTTGAAGGCTCTCTGAGATACCTTGTGGAATAGGCCTAAATAATCCCCTCACAGGACAGGAGAAATGCACTTATTGCTGATTGACTGAGTGTTGGGAGGTGTTAACTCCACAACAATCCCGAGTTGTGCTCCCAAGGTGTCCTAGAAAGCGCTCAGGCAGAGGAGAAGAGAGAGAGATGCAGGCACTGATCGTGGTTCACTCTCAGGTGAACTCAGGTGCATCTAAGGACATAGGGTGGCGCATTGACCGCTACCACAGAGGCCATGTCTGTCTTCTTTACTGCTGCGTCCTCAGGGCTTAGAACAGCCCTTAGTCTACTGTGGGGCCTATAGTGGGTGCTTAATAAATATTTGATAAAGAAATCCTGAGTACCTGCCAGAACTTGTGCCAGCTACCAGGTAATACCAATAATTCCTTTGCACTCTCCCTTTGGGCTATACCTCCTCCCCCAGCCTAGACACATCCCCTCTGCAGCATCCTCAATCTCTTTACCCTGTTTCCATCCCACTCCCAGAGGGTTGCTGGGAGCTGCTGGAAGTGTAAAGCTCCCCCCACCCCCCTATATGGCTAGACCCTCTACACTGCTGGATCGTCCTGCTGGGTATTTCCCTGCCCAAAGGCTTCTCCTCACCTGGTCCACACAATGGGCAGAGGTGGCACCCACAGCATCACTGTGGAATCACTTATAGCCAGATTCTTGAAAAGACTTAATCCAAACCTTTAGGGAGTAGCACTTATCTCCCAAACCCTACTTCACACCCAGGCGTTGGATTAGCATGAACCAAGCGAGGTATTTGATTAGAGAGCAAAATTTAAGGGGGTGCAAAACAATTCAATAAATAAGATAAGATTTCATGGAATATTTTAAAAAATCAAAATTCAAAAGTGAACTAGGGTGTTCAAAATAACATGATGAACAAAGTAATAAAATTTGGAGTAAGGACAAGATTGGTATTGCTGAGATTTCCTTTTGCCTCAGACACAATACAGCTGAGCATCACACTGCTCCTAGTCATGTGCTCTCTGAATGTCGCTGTAACGGATCCTGCATGCCTAAGTATTTGGGAGGGAAATATACTGATGTCTGCAACTTTGAAATGCATTTTTTTTTAAATGTGGATTCTTGAATGGATGGATGGATAAATATGGGATAGATAATCCAGCATCATAAAACGTTAGTTGTTCAGTCTAGGTGGTGGGTGTATGGGTGTTCAGTGTAGAATTCTTTCACCTTTATTTATGTTTGAAATTTTTCATAATGTTAAAGGGGAAAAATAAAAAGCAGTGGGAAGGACACCCAAGGCTTGTTCCTGGGATCAAAGCCCTGAATCTCTGGATGTCCAGGCTTGTGTTCCCCACTACACCCTCACTGGCTGTAAGAGCGGAGTCTTTCAGCCCGCATGTCCCTTCCTTGACTGAAGCCTCTCTCTGGCCCTTGTCCTTGAGATCGTCCCTCCCCACCACTAGAAAAGCCTGGATCCTCTCCGCTTCCTGACTGGTCCCCATGGATCCTGTTTGGCTCCCTTCCTCCCTGCAACGTCCTTAAGTGGGGAACTTAGTCTCTAGGGTAGGACATATCATTTAACAAAACATGTCCAATAATATAACATCCTTCTACGTTTTGGGGAAAAAACAATCAAAAGCCCACTTTTGAAATATGGAGGACCTGAAAATAAAGCACTACAGATAAGCAATAATTAACTGGGTAGGGCAGGGGGTTGGGGATGGAAGGGATGCAAGAAGTATTTAGGAACCTGGGATGTGCACGAAAGAGTTTACCCAAATTCGCAAGATGGAAACCTTCTTTGGGGGCCCGGCAGCTTGAGCTCTCACCGCTGGGGGGGCGAGGCAGGACAGTCTTGGGACCCATGGCCGCGACTCCTAGGTTCCTCCTGGGGACAAGGGTCTCGGTGGTTCTGGCCGGCGTCCCAAGGCACTGGGCTGGGTATACCAGTGCACAGCTGCTGCAGATGCTGGAGGGGATAGTTTATCAGACTCCGCAGTAAGCACTGAAGGGAACTGATGGGAACCCTGGAGGCCTGAGGAGGAGTCCCCTCTCCTCCTCAATTTGACCCCCAAATGAACCTTGCGGAGCCTATCGGCTTTTTCTGACTCGGACAGTGAGCTCACCGTGGATCTCAGGAGAGTTTAGAAGTTTTTCCTTTCAACTTCTACCCATGCACTTTGGGGTTGCGGTAGTGGTGGTGCAGAGATGTGTCCCATCTACTCTTGCTCCTTATTTCTCCTGGCAGCCTAGATGCGAGTCTGGGGAGGGGTGTCCTAATGACGATCGATCGTGCAGGGTTTCCCGTGGTGGTCTAGGAGGCTGGATCTCCCATACTGCCACCCTCAGGACCCACGGCTGGGGATCCGGGCTCCTGCAAGCTGAGCACAAAGCCAGGAGCCAGGACACAGTGGAGCAGCTCCAGGCAAGTCTGCGTAGGTGGCAGCCACTGTTTGGAGCCTGCCTGGTGTCTCATCTGTCCTTTTAAAGACGGGAAGGACGGAGTTGGTGCAGCATGACGCTCCCACCTTCCCTTCCACTGCACAAGTCCGGGCTTTTTCTGAGGGCTGCAGACCATGCTCTAACTCAGAGCGCACCCCAGGGTCGGTTGACCCACAGTGGGAGGCGGGGCAGGAGAGGAGGAACTGTTAGTTCCCCAATGATGGGAGACATCAGAGAGCGCATGGGGACTGGGGACTGAGGATCCTCCGGTCAGCTCCGGATCCTGAATGCGCAGCACTTGTGACAAAGGGGGATTAGGCGGATGACAACAGACATCTCTAATGGCCGTTTAAATCACTAGAGCTTCAGGCAGCCGAGGGGACGGGCTCTTATTCCCCTTCTGCTCTCACTCCTGTTTGGTGGCTGCAGAACCAGTGTGGTGGGAGGTCACTTGTGTCGCAGTCACACCCTCACGGATGATCTGCACACACACGCACACGCACATTCATCAGGGTTCTCACAAGATACAGGTTCAGCCTACCCCTGAGCCCACATGCATAACTTCACATAGGCGCTCTGGCGCTCTTGCTCTCTCTCGCGCGCACACAGGTCGCAGCAAGTAGGGAGAAATGGACACCGTACTTAGGCATTCTCCCGGTTCTTTCCCTTGCACCGATAGTACGTGCAGAAAGCGTTCCAAACGAGGCCTCCGTGTTCATGATGGGGACCAAGAACCTCCCGCGTGGCTTCTCTGGCAGTGAGAGAGGACCCTGGGAACTGCCCTGCCTTCCCTCCCTCCCGGATCCCTGTCTGGAAAGTCTGACCACGACCCTTTCCAACCATCCCCAGGACTGGAGCTCCTGGAGGCAATGCAAGTGCTGCCCCTGGAGTTGGATCTGCACAAAAAAGGACCGGATCCTGTGGGTAACTCAGGCAAACACATTCTCAAACAGGCTGCTCAAGAAAAGTGGAGACTGGGACCCAAATGACTGCGGCTTTTGATTCTAAACAGTCAGATCTCTTGGCTGTGGCTGTGTATGCCCCAGCTTGCACTTGAGGGGTGTCTCCAGTGTAAGAGATGCCGGCGAGGTCAGTTGGCGCCTGGCCCTGGGGTCCCCAGGAATTACACAACCCTCTGCCGACTTCCTTGATAGCTCTCTTCCCAGTGAGCAGTCCATGTGGATTTCTGTGTCCTTGTTTATTGCCTGTCTCTCCTCCACTAGACTAGAAGCTCCAGGAGAATGGGGCTGAGGTTGTTGCTGCCAGCACCCAGCGCAGTCCCAGCTCTGATGGGCTGTCTTTAAACATTTGTTGAACAAAAGGTGTAGGACTTTTGTCTATAAAAGCTATTTTTTGCTTCCTTTTTTTAGCATTGGAGGGCGAGAGCGCTCATCGAATTCCCAGATGGATCCAACCCCGGCGAGAGATTCGAAGCAAGCCTTGTCCTGGTGGCTGGGGGTGCTGAGGACACACGGAACCACTCAGCGCACGACATGCTCCTTCCCCTGCATCCCGCAAACACCTGGAGAACCTCCTCTTGGTGGAGACCATCCTACTCTCGCTCGAGCTCTCCTGGGATCCTATAACTACAGCCGCTCCTCCACCCCCACCTGCCTCACCGGGTTAGGCGCCAGCCGATTCCCCCACGCCCAACGCGCTGGACTCGAAATGCAGAACTGATAAGAAGCCGAGGGCGCCTTTGTTTCTTCTTTATTTGCGGATGTAATTATGCACCGCACTCTAAATTAGAGATAGATTTTTTTTTTCTGATATACATTTCATCTTATTCACCACGAGCACACCACACGCACAGTAGAACAGTTCGACAACCTGATAAACTGCACAAGATGAGTTTGGATTTCTGAAAACCGGCGGCAAGCCGGCCCCGCCATGGCTTCTTCCTTCTCCGCTTCGCCAAAGGAAATCGCCCACCCGAAACGGATTTCCCGGCCCGCCTTTCCCGCTGCAGGGTTGAAATGTCTCCGGAATGGAAAGCACTCTTGCTGGAAATGGCTGGACGCTGCAGATTCCTAGCACTGAATGGCTGTGAAATGTCCCCCCAAGGTGAAGTTTCTGGACCTGCGAGCTGTGCCCCCTCTCCCTCCCTTCCCACCCCCCTTGATGACTGGGACCCAAGTGTTAGGGTCCCTCGGGGTCCCTCCTGGAAGGACAGAAAACCCTGCCCACAAATGCGCCCCTGCCTCCCCCTGAAACCAGGGTGTTGTGGAAAAGAAAGGACAACAGAAACGCAGACGCTATGGATTGTGGATCCCTATCCCCTCCCCCCCCCCCATCCCCAATAATCAGAAACTAGGAACCAGAGATGTTTAAAGCTTGGCTTTCCAAGCGCGGCGTCTGGGCTCGCGGGGCTGGTGGGGGTGGGATGGGGTGGGGAGAGCGCGCGAGCCCGGCGGGGGCTCGCCCTCGCGCCCTAGTCCTCCGCGTTGGTTCGGTAGGCCTCAATGAGGCCCTCGAGCGAGTGCACGAAACCGGACACGCTGCAGATGCCGCCGATGACGAAGATGGCGACGTCGAAGAAGACTTGGTGCCACAGCAGCTTGCGCCAGAGCAGGCGCAGGTGGAAGAGGCTGGGCAGCAGGAAGCACAGGCCGGCGCCCGTGAGGCTGCCCGTGAGGCCCATGAGCAGCGCGAAGTGCGGCACATAGATAGCCATGAGCAGCGTGAAGACCACGAGCGCGCAGCGCAGCGTCAGCCCCCAGGATTTGAGGCGCCCGTCGCCTCCGTAGCAGGCGGGGAAGAAGGCACGGCTGCCTTCCTGGAAGAGCGACTTCTCCAGCACCTCGACAGCAGCGAAGAAGGGCAGCGGGTAGGACAACAGCGCCTTAGCCACGAGGAAGATGTTGACCACGGCGCGGATGGAACCGGGCAGGTTATCCGTGATGACCTCCTTGGTCTCGTCGGCCCAGGTGAGGTAGGCGACGAGCGCGAAGAGGCCTTTGAGCACGCAGGCAGCGATGTGCGTCCAGTTCATCATGCAGTGGAACTCGCTGGGCTGCTGCATGTTGCCCTCCAGCGAAGGCAGGAAGATCTGCGACGTGTAGCTGAACACGATGATGCCAATGGAGATGGGAAACTTCTTAACGTCGATATAGAACTTGACCTTCTCCCAGGCCCAGTCGCGTGCCCGCGATAGGCAGTAGGCGATGACCAGGATGTTGATGACAAAGTGAGCCAAAGTGCACAGCAGGCTAAACTTGGACACGGCCTTGAGGTTCTTAAGAAAGGCGCAGGGCAGCAGCACGGCCGTGGCAATAATGGACCAGGACTTCTGTGACACGGGCAGCCCTGGGAAGCTGTTATACATGAGGTTGCCACTCACCACCACGTACAGGATGCAAGTCATCACGAGCTCAATGATCTGTGCCACGTTCACCACGCGGCCGCCCAGCGTAGGGAAGCGAGGAGCGCAGCACGCGTTGGCGATGGCCACGTAGGAGTCCCGCACGCGCACAACCTCGCCATCCTCGTTCTCCTCATACAGGCATGCGATGAGGATCTTGCCGGTGTAGCAGCACACCACGGCGGCGAAGATGATGAGGAACAACCCCAGGTAGCCGCCGTGCAGGATGGCGTAGGGCAGTCCCAGCACGAACATGCCCTGCGGAGCGGAGAGGCAACCAGACGGGGGCGCTCAGCAGATGCGGCCTCGAAAGAGGGGACCTCGGGGCGTGCGTGGCTTAAGGCTATAGCCAGAAGGGGGCGCTAAGGAGGATGAGAACTGGGCCTAACCCACAGGGAGGAGAGGTTAAGGGTAGGCTGGAATGGGGGTGTCGAGCAGTCTAATGGGGAGCCTGGCTGTTGAGTCGGAAATGGAGAGAGAGGTGTTTAAGGACGGGACTGAGAAGGACAGGTGCGCTAATGGGAGGTGGGGAGAGGGCTGAGTGAGGGGTCAAGACAAACGGAGAGAAGGGGTATGTGGAGATACTTGAGGGTGGTTCCCGGAGACAAATCAGTCGCGGGACGCACTGACGAGATAAGAGCGGGCTGGAGGGGGCGTGGCCGGAAAAGGGCGCCGATCGAGGTAGAGAGCCGGGCCTGAGCCATTAGGAAGAGGAGGCACAGGATTAAGGTGGGGCTGGAATGGGGTGCAGGAAAGCTAAGGAGGGAAATGCGGGCGCCTAAGGGCCGAACCGGAGAAGGACACGTTAAAGGCGGCAGTGGGAGGGAAAGGAGATAGGGCAGGGAGGAAGCGCGGCTGAGTGTGGGGCGAAGCCGCAGGGAGTCAAGAACAGAGGGAACGTAGGGATGCTCTCGAAGGGCTCTGGGGGGCGAGGCCCGAGGCGCGGGAGGTGTGGGGGAGGCGGGGTTGAAGGTAGGGAGTCTCAGGGCAAGGCCGGAGTTGGGTCGGAGAGGCCGAGCCCTAAGGAAGGGGGCTAAGTGGGAGTGGTAGAGGCCAGCAGGATAAGGGGCCTACGGGGGGGAGGCGCGGGTGCTGCGTGCAAGCGTAAACCCGAAGCCGCGGGATCGGGAGGGCAGAGCTGGGGAGGGAAGGTTTAGAATCCACATGGGGAAGAAAAGCTAACGAAATCCAGGGCTCCCGAAGCCTGCAAGCCTCCCACCTCCCGCCCTGGCCTCCCTCCGGGCCTATGGAACGGGACCTTCAAAGACGCCCAGGGAGAAGGCGCGGGCGGCAACCGCGGCGGGCGCGGTCCCCCGTCCCTTGTTTCGCAGGGCAGCCCCCCGGGGCCCTGGAGCGGGAGGCGCCTCGGGCCGAGCCACTTAGTGCGCAAAGCCCCGCGCAGCCTGCAGAGCCCGGGTCGCCGAGCAACCCCGCTGTGATCTCCCGCTGCCGGGAAACCCACGTTCTGAGCGCCAACGACCTTGCGCTCTGGGGACGCCGAGAGGCCAAGCCGTGGGGCCCGGGGACGCCTAGCGGGGAGGCCTCCTCTGCCCGGTGAGCCGCGGCCTACCCTACTTCGCCAGCTCCTGGGGTCGTTGCACCGGCTCCGAACCCCCTCCCGGCGGAGTCCGGCGCCGCCTGGTGGGGAGTGGGGGTTTGAGAGTAGGGGTGAAGGAGTAGCGGGCCTGGAGGCCAGAGGCCGTTCACTGCATCTACGGGCAGCTTCGCCAGGTCACACGCGGAGAAGCTGGTCGCCTCTTTGCAGTGTAGCCGGGATTTCGGGCCAGAAGGGTGAGTCTGTACAGATAGCGCTGAGTTACCACAGACCATATGTGCTTGTGTGGGCACACATGTGTGTGCGTATGCTTGTGTACACCTGTGTGTCCCCAACAGGGCTGCCCCTGAGAGAGCCGGCTGCATCCTGTCCGCCTGAGTCCGTGCTTGTGTGAGTGTATGTTCACACGGGTTTGTGTGTGTGCTTGGTATGTACAGGTATGTGCTTCTGTGTGTGGGAGGCGTAGGAGTGTGTGAAGGTGCGTTTGAGGATAACCCTGCGGTGGGTCTATATATAGAGGCATGTCATGTGCACCTGTGCCGTGCGTTTGTTCGTCCGGGAGCGGGGCTGTGGGCATGCGTGCCTGCCTTTGTCCCTGTGCCCGTGTCTATGCGTGTGTGACGGGAGGAGACTCCCACATCAGCGATTTCCCCCTCTCCTTTCCTCCCGAAAATGCAGCTGTGAATCCATTCCGGAGTCCCAGGCGTTACCGTCCCTTCCGATCCTGATTTTCTTTCTCCCTCACCCCTCCCCGCTCTCCTCCTCCTGTTTCCCTCGCTTTTGCAGGGTCTCAGGGCAAGTGTCTCCGACCGAACCTCAGTCAAGCTGTCCTGCGGCTGGGGCCGCGGAAGCAGGAGCGGATCAGGGCGGGAGGGGAGACGCCGCCGGGGCGGGGCGGGGGGGGGGGGGGGGGGAGGTAGATCCCCGCTCAGGGATGAGAGAGAAGAGGGATGGGGGAAGATACCGGGTACAGGAGCGGGTCTCGGGGCCGAGATTGCGGGGAGAAGAGGCGGGTGGCGACTCGGCTGGGGGTCGAGTCTGGTGCGCACAGCTGGAGGGAGGGGGGGGGGGGGGGGGCTGACCGAGCTGGGAATCCCGCGCTCACCTGGATAGCGTTGGTCACGTTCCAGCCCGCCTCCCACGCCGTGATCTTGGGCTTGTCGTGGCCCCCGAACTCGCCACCAGCCCCCACGGCCTGGTCCTTGGAGCCCGAGGGTGGCAGGGGCGCGCCACCGCCGCGCTGGTAACGGATGTCTCCCTCGACGGGCGGTTCGGCGCCCTCGTCCCCGCAGGGCTCGCCCTCGGTTTTCAGGATGTCCATCTGCAGACCCTGGCGGTGCTCAAAGTCGAGGTCGTCGCAGTGCGCGAAACCCACCGCCTCCTCGTCAGTGGCCGCCTGAAAACCCATCCTGGCGAACATGCCGCTCACCTTGGCCTGGGACTTGTTGGACACGGACGTGGCCACATTGGACAGCTTGCTGCGGAGCAGGGTGGCCATGGCGGCGGCGGGGCCTGAGGAAAGGACACCAGGGGCTGGGGACGCGGGGGACGCGCGGCAAGGCGGCGAGGGCCGGGTGGGCGCGAGGCCGCTATCTTCGCTCGCTTTCCCGGCGGCGCCCCGGGGCGCTCTGGCTCATGACCCCCTCGGCTGGCGTTCGAGGCTCGCTCCGTGCCGACCCGGCGGGCGGGCAGCGGGGCTGGCGGAGCGGCGGCGGCGAGTGCACTGCGGAGCTGCCGCGGGGCGCGGGCTGGGCTGCGGAGGGCGGCGGCGGCGTCAGAGCAGCTACGCGAAGCTGGCGCGGCGCCCCCACCCGTGCGCAGCCCAATGCGCTCCCGCTCCTCGGAATCGGGCGGGTGGGGGTGTTGGAGAGGGGGAAACACCCGAAGCAGGGGATGTCAGGAGGGGGCAAGGAGAAGAGAAAGGGGGCACAAAGGGACTCAGGAGAATTTAGATGGGGGTAGGAGAAGGGCGCCCGAGGGAAGGCAGCCAGAGGGAGCACGCGAAGGAGGGGGCTCGGAGGCCGGGGGTGGGGGCTGAAGTGCTGCATTTCTGTGGGAGGCGCTAAGCTCGGATCCTGGCCCTTCCCACCTCCCCGCCGCATGGAGGGAGGGAGGGGGCCCTAGCGTGCTGATTTTCCCGGTCCCACGTCCCCGACTACCCCCTCGAGCGTCCGGGAGCCTTTTGGCCCCATGCTCTGGCCAAAGACCGGTCTAGACGCCCAGAAGGGCAGCAGGGCAGTTACCTGTCTCCGGCGGCGCGGGCCGTTTGGACGTCGATCTGTCTCCGTGGCACCCATCACTTGCACTTAAACCTGGCCTCAAGCCCCCCTTGAAGGCAGGAGTATCCGTCATGGACCGCTCTCAAGAACGCTCAACCCCCGCTTCGGTCACTGGGGCTGTCCCAGCCTGTCCAGGGACGCCGCGATGGAAGCTCGCCACCAACCGCTCTCCAAATGTGTGCGGAAAGGAGGCGAAAGGTTGGCTTTTCGCTTTTTTTTCGTTTGGGGCGTCTGGAAGGAGGCAGGACTTTGTGAGGGTCCCTCTTGACAGCCTCATGGCGGGTTTGCGAATGCCCATGCCGCAGAGGGGCGCAGCTGGTGTCCGGCGCCCGGGAAAGAAGGGCTCGCAGCAGGCCCAGGGCGCGGGGGCGCGCGGTGAGCTCGGGCCCTGCTCGCCCAGCGACCGCGGGGGCCGTGAAAACCTAGCCTGTTTCTGTCGAGAGGGGTGCACGTGTGTGCGCGTGAGTGAGAGACAGAGACAAAGACTGATACTGTATCCGATATCGCTACCGGCTGGAGCTGAGTGGACTCCGAGGGCGAGATTTGGTAACCGTGTTTATTCTGTGAATGTGTAGTTTTGTGCGCATTTGAGCCTGTGTGTACACAGAGCTTGTGTGCTGCATTGTGTGTATATACGTTCGCGAAGGGGTTGCCTGCGTTTTTGCTTGTGTGAGTCCTTTTGTAGCTGTGTCTGCGTGCGGGTCCGCTGCTCCGGATGGGTCCCTGCCTGTGTTCCCAGCTGGGCTCCCGCCGGGACTCCTAAAGAGTAAACAGCAGTGTTGGTGACCTGACCGTCCCAGCCTAGGTAAAGGAGGACTAGCGGCTGTGACTGGGAGTGGGGATAAACTAAAGGACACGAAAAGAAAGGGGTCCCCAGGCTTCCCCTTCCCAAGCCCCTGTCTCACTGAGAGCCCCTCTCCCCCTCCCCTGCAGTATTTCTGGATTAGCTCACGTCAGCGCACAAGTAGGGCGGCCTGAGGGCTTTGACCAGCCAGTTGGAGCTGCCAGAACAAGACAGGCTTTCTTGCTACGCCCCTCTCCCCACCTCCAGCCATCGCTGTCTCCAGGGAGCTCTTCTCCAGATAGGAAACCTCCACCAAGTTGGACAGAGATGCTCCTAATCTCTCCCCAGGTACCCCCGTAAATTTCCCCAAGAGGCTGCCTGGTGGAAACCAAGACGGAAGCTCTCCCCCTACCTGAAGAACCTCCCCCACCCAACTCCCCCGCCGGAGCCACTAAGACAAGAAAACCTCTCCACAGAACCCTCCCCCAAACACAGACCCTCCAAGTCATGATATGACTTGGAACAAAGACAGGACAGAGGTCCTTCCTTCCCAAACACAGAGACTGTCTCCTCCAAAGAGGCTTTGAAATAGAACTGGTCGCCCATCCCAGAGACTCTCCTCCACCCCAATTCCCAGATGCTGGGGAGAGAGATCCTTTTCCCTACAGATTCCTAAAGACAAAGATCTCCACCTCTCAGTCCTCACTCCACCCCTTCTGTTCCTGGTGGAGTTCTTTGGTTCCATGTCAGATGATCTGGGCAGAAACTAGGGTTCCCTGGTGCTCCCCTCTACCCCATACACGCCCAGACCCGAAGATGGCCAGGGATGCTCTCTTTGACAGGTGAATCAATGACAGACATGTATCGGTTGGTCATTGCCAATTCATGTTTGGGTTTTAGGAGAGTTCAAAGTGCTTACCCTCTCTTTCCTTTTCCCCTGTGATGTTCAGGGCTGTAGGACCCAAGGTGGGCTGGGTAGTTCTTTCATTTATGAGAAATGAGGTCATTTATTTATTCATTCATTCGGGCGAACCTTCTCACAGCCCGACTATGCATGTGACTCTCTTCTGGTTGTCACTGGAATCACCAAGATGACCCAAGCATGATCCCTATCTACGCTCCCCACCCTGATTCTTGGGTCTGGGGGGCACTTCAGAGAGCATTCAGTCCAGTCCTCCGTCCTGTGATGCTTAAACCAGCCCTAAAACATCCCCACAGAGCCTCACTCTTATCCTCATCATACAGACAAGCAAGCCTGGGGCCAGCAGTGAGGTGTCCTGCTCAAGGTCACACAGAGTCCGGGGCAGAGCCAGGCTAGGACCCGGGAATCCTCATGCTCCTCCTGTGCCTTCCCCTCCATGACCTCGTGTTGTCTTTCCACCCCCCTCCGTGGTTGTGGTTTGGTATTTGGCCACCTCACTGTCAAAAGAGATAAAATTCAAAATCAGACCCCAGTCCTTCCGGCTTTGTTAGATGCCGGCATTTGGAGGAGGAAGGCGTCTGCTTCCCCACTTTCTTGCTGTTTGCAATAAATATCTCTTCCCAGGCGGAAGGCCAGTGTGGCTAGCTCCCAAGCAGCCCTTCCCTTATGGGAAAATCTTACTCTATCGTGTACTAGCTGTGTGACATTGCACTACTTACCTAATTTCTCTTAGCTTGCACTTTCTCATCACTAAAATGTGAAAATAATAATAACGGCCTCAGAGTTCTTGAGAGGATTCAATGAGATCTTGTATATAAAATACTTAGCACATACTAAGTGCCCAGTACGTGGTAGCAATTGTTTTATTATTGTTGTTGTTGTTATTGCTACACCCAGTGGCCATTTCTCGTTTAGGGAAAAGTGAGTGTACAAGGAAAAGCCTGTGATTGGGTCTAAGAGTCAGTATGAGTTGGAATGTCCACTATTCTGTCTTTGCCCCAGCTCCCTGTCCTCACCCCTTGCAGCCCTGAGCTGACCTGAAGGGAAAGGAATGAAGGTCAGGAGTAAGGCAGGGGGCAGGCGACCTGGCAGGCCGCCCCAGGAGGCAATCTGGACAACCTCCGTAGCTGATAATGAGCTGGGCTGTGCTCTCAGGAAGCCATCAACATCCACATTCTCCTAACAGCTCCTCTAGGGGCACCCTCATGAGAGGAATTTGCAGCAGCTTGGCCCCCTGAGTTGAAACACAACACACACACACACACACACACACATGTACACTCACACACAGAGAATGACAAGCCAACTGACAGATGCACAGAGAAATGAGGGCCAACACACAGATTCAAGAACATTGGCAGATTTACACAGATTGACAGAGCAACACACACAGGTCAAGGACAGGCTGGCACACAGATAGACATGCACAAGATTTGTACCAAGAGTGCCTGCCACACAAAGAAACTCGGAGTGACACTGTGGATCCATCCCCATGGGCAGAGTCACCTGGATAACTGGCTCAGACACACAGCGGTACACAGACAGGCACTCACAGACAGTCATACACACACTGACAGACACACACACACAGGAACGCACACACACAGATTTATACTGAACCCAGTAGTCGGTTACCCCCGAATGCAAGAACACCCCTACATGATCACTGAAGGGGAAAAGAGGAGAGGACAAAAGGAGGGAAGGGGCCTAGGAGACGTAAAAAGGAATGTGCTAGAAGAGGGCAGCCGGGAGACAGAGCAGGACATGCCAGGCAGAGGCCCCAGCCAGCAGGGCACAAAGGAGGCAGAGGTGCCACAGATTTCCTCTTGGCCAGTGCCAGAACCCAGATCTTGTGACAAGAAGATGGGGGTTGGGAGGGTGTGTGGTGAAGGAGCAGGAGCTGTCTGTCTGTGCTGTCTAACTGGGAATGGTGGCAGGGGCTCTCCTCCCGGGACCACACAAGTTCCCACTATCTTGAGGGGCCTGTTCTGCCCAAGAGGGAGCAAGTAAGGGGCCCCCAGGACTCCCGCCAAGCCCCAAGAATCAAGGACTGCATTCTGGATCAGTCCTGCAGCCTGGACCCAGGTGAAATGCACGCCCCACTCCCAACACGAGATCAATCTCTCTATTTTTGATGCCTTTAGTACCCAAGGGGTTAAATGCCTGGCTAATGGAGATGGAGGCCACTTTGGGGGAATAAATAGGGTTAAATAGAACTGGGCTTATCTCCCAGAGCAGGCAGCAACGGGGGTGGGGTGGGGTGGGTCATGGAGCCCTTGAATTAATGGCCTGGAAAGCCGACATCATGAGCATCATTTCTGGGCTGAATGATCACAGACAGACCCCCCTCCCCTTCCTTTTCCAGAGCAAGTCCTGTCTGTGAGCCTTTTCCTGCTGAGGGGACAGACGCTGGCTCTATACATCACCCTGTCCCGCTCCAGCTGGGGCCTTGGTGAGGTTTCCCTAAGCTGGAGAAAGCCGTGCCCGCCGTGCCCCAAACCAGAACCCAATTTCCTGATGCTGTGTCCATGGGCATGAGGGAAGGGAGGGGGCAGCAAGGCTGAGGCCTCCAAGTGTGTATGGAACGTGCTTGGAACAAAGACCCTGATTCTTCTTCCTTCGGTGGGAGTCTGTAGGTGCTCCTCTGCTAGCTCAGAATAAAACGTATTAAAATACACTAATGGCTCTGTAAATATTAGCAGTTTTCCTTGCGGCAGTAGTGAGCATCCCATCTCTGGAGGTATGCAGGCAGAGGTTGGATGTCCTACCAGAGACATTGTCCGGGGAGTCCTGCCTCAGGGCAAGAAAGGCTGGATTTCATGACTTCTGGGTTTCCAGGTTCACACCTTCTGTGTGGATGGCTCTAAGGGCCAAGGGAGCAGGGGGCATGGGGACCCAGGCCTTCCCTCTGCAGCTTTTGAAACCAGCGGAAGTTGCCAGGAACTGAAGGAGGAAACCTGGACCAGACTTGATGGGTTAGACGAATGGTTCCTGCCCTTTTCTGAGAACACAGCCCCCTATTATGCTGGGGAGCAGGGAGCATGGTGACCTTGTTTCCCAGTGGGTCCCAAGCACACAGTAGACACTCCATAAATAGCCATGGGGTTGAATTAAATTGAAGTCACAAAATCGTTTTTCCCCCTTGAACTTTGAGCGTGATTGGTT
Source organism: Equus quagga (assembly GCF_021613505.1). Lineage (NCBI taxonomy): Eukaryota > Metazoa > Chordata > Mammalia > Perissodactyla > Equidae > Equus > Equus quagga. The sequence goes on along the minus strand of NC_060278.1, from coordinate 90,883,647 downwards.
GAGGCAACATACCTCCACAATGGCTGAAACCCAGCCCTGACTTCTGAGATCTGTAGCTCTTCTAAATGGATCCATCCTTGACGCTCATGGCACCTGCTGCATAGTTGAAAGCAGTCATACAAACACTTGCGAGATGTGACTTTTGTTCAGAGAGGGCTTAGGGTGTGCCCCCCGGATTCAGGGACTCCTTGCAAGACCACTCCACGCCCCTTAGGAATCTGTGGGTCACCAGTGAGAACAATTGAGAGAGACAGCCATGATGGAGGCTCTGACTCCAGGGAGCCCTGCGACACGGACCCTGGACCCCAGGAGTGCAAGGGGGCTGCGCGTCTGACCTCCTGGACCCTCAAACCTGTTGGTGCAGAACTAACCTTCAATAGTGCTCTCGTGTGCCAGGCACTTGTGAAAGCACTCTGGGGATTGTCCCCTTAAATCCCCACGATCCTGAGGGTAGTTAACTGTCATCTGAGGAGGCTGCAGGCAGGGACTACGGGACTGGAGTAGGGGGGTGCTGTTGGGTGGGCACCAGAAGAGCAAAGGGGGCGTTTGGAGGGACAGTGATGGGGGCTGGGAGGTGTGGGGTTACTGAGGCTAAGGGAGCTGGGGGTGAGCCTTGCTTTAGGTAGAAGCCTGAAGGGTTAGCCTTTGCTGGTCAAAACCTTCCCTCACACAGATCTAGAACAGTCTGCCTCACTGAGTGCTATAGATCAAATTACGTCCCCCCAAAATTCATTACGGTGAAGCCCTAACCCCCAATATGACTCATTTGGAGATAGGGCCTCTAAGGAACTAATTAGGGTTAAGTGAGGTCATCAGGGTGGGGCCCTGCTCAGATAGGGTTGGTGACCTTGTGAGAAGAGACTCTGGACTCACTCTCTCCACCCTGTGGGGACACAGCGAGAAGGCAGCCATCTGCAGGCCAGCAAGAGTCCTCACCAGAAACTGACTCTGCCAGACCTTGGTCTGGGACTTCCAGCCTCCAGAACTGTGAGAAGATAAGGGCCCATGCGTCAGTGACCCGGTCTGTGGGACCTCGTTATGGCTTTTGGGCCCACTAAGACACTGAGTGCCTCTGCCAGCCCGTGACCAGCACCAGCTGAGAGGATGAAGATTTTTCTAGGTCATGACCCCTTTAGACATCTGATCCTCTCTCTCTGGAAACACACACAAGAAAACGCGAGGTTTCAAATCCCCTAAAGGCCATCTACCATGACTCCATGGCCGCTAGCCTAAAAGCCTAATCTGGAAGTTTCTTTCTCTTCCAAATCTGCTGAGAGCTGGAGTCAGGCAAGATATCCACATTAACATTTAACTAATGCTTATTCTACGCCAGGTTCTAGGATAAGTGCTTTGTGTGTGTTCTGTCATTATAGCCTTACAGCATCCCTGGGAGCTTGGGCTGGTTTCATGTCCATTTACAGATGAGGACCCTGGAGAACAGAGAGGTTAAGTAACTTGCCCAAAGTCTCACAGCCAGGTAGTGGCAGATCCAGGATTCAAACCCAAGATCAGAGCCGGACTTATAATCTCAGCACTCTAGGTGAGTCAGCCAGGAAAGGCTTGGGCCTGTGGGCTCCAGGGAGGGGCTACAATCCAGATCTGGCTGCCACTGGCCAAACCCATCTCCATGTCTGCTCTCGGGCATTCTCCCTGCACTGACCGGTGTATATGTCCACTCTGGCCGCCCTCATCTTCCTCCCAACTACAAGGGCAACTCCTTTGGGACAGAGAGGTGGTGGGGGGAGGGGGGGCACAGGGAGGCATATAGTAGCTCAGGGCAAGCTCTCAGAAGAGCTTGTGGATTTCGCTGAAGTCTGGGTGAGGTCTGGCCTCGGAGGGCCAGGCCCTGCGTCCTTGGGTTTCCCAGCCCCAAGAGCACATGGCTCTTCCCCACAGGATGGCTTAGCCCCGCACAGCTGAGAAAGGCTCCTGGGACCTTGATGCTTTCCTAACCTGGGTGTGTGAGCTCCCACCCGGAACTGGTTCATTTTATATTATATTATTTTATATCTGAAAACTCTCCCAGGAGCCTCTAGATCCCCTGGATGACCGAGTACTGCTTTCATTGTCATGGGGCTGCTGACAAAAGAACAGAGGGGGCTAAGTGTGGAAGCAGACAGAACCATGCGCACTGTGCAAGTGGCGATTTGGTTTCAGCAACACATCATCCATCACACTAAATAAATCGTGTCATTTTGAAATTTCTGATTTCGTAGCTTTGTTTGTATAATAACAGTCCGTTGTCTTAGCTTTTCCAGTTGTACAGAGCTAAAAGGATGAGAGTTTATACCCAGCCTTATGTTTCTATGTATTTCGGTAAAAATTGCAATAAAGATAATTTGTCAGTTGTTGGGAGGGGGCTGTGATTTTTTCCCCCTTAAAAGTGGCTTGTGTATTGCTCAAGTGTGAGAAGCACGCGTTTAATTCATTCTGACCGAGTAGAAAATAAGCTTCGCACATTGGTGCCCCACACACAGCCCCTGCCACCTGCACGGGTCCCCATCCGCCATTTGGCTCCCCCACTGCTGCCTTCGAGGGGAAATATGACAGCGTAATGAACAGTTGTACGACGTGCTATAAAAAGGCAATTAAGAGAACTATTGGACTGGGACAAGCCAGCGTGACCTGGTTAATAGCTCTGAGCGGAGCTGGGCCGTGGGGAGGAAGGGAGGAAGGAGGAAGGAGGAAGGGGGGAGGGGGAGGGGCTTGCTGCTTTACAGTGAGGGGCAGAGGCCGTTCCACCCACTGCCTGCCAGTCACTGAGGGCACCCAGGCTGCTATGACGACCAATGGGTCCAGGGACAGCCTGAGGGGGATGTTGGTTCAGAGCTCAGCTCTGGAGTCAACGCCGCCACTCCTGGGCAGGTGGCTCAGGGTCTTTCAGCTTCAGTTTACCCGTCTGTTAAATGGGGATAAAAATGATTGTCCTAGAACTATGTCCTGGCGGTGGGAGGAAGGGGTGGGACGTTCATTACTAAACTGTGTGCGGAGCTGCACGTGGAGTCCAAAGGAAGATGTGGAAGTTTTTACTCTGTGTTCAGGTAGGGTCTTCGATACAACACAAGCTGTATGTGTGTGTGTGTGTGTGTCTGTCTGTCTGTCTCTGTTCTATTCTAGTCAGCTCACCCAGGCTCTGCGGGATGTGAGTTCTTTGATCAGACCTCCTAGAGCGCCCCCTGTGGTCATCCATCTTGAGGTGACCCTTTCCCTTTGGACCCTTTCTCTTGTCCCCTTGGCCCCTCAGTCCCTGTTCTCTCCAAATGCCCCTCTTCAGGAGCCGACTTCGGCATAGGCCACTTCAGGATGGAGACAGAAAGACACTTCCCGGCGCATCCCAGCACTGCTCCACTCTACCTCACAGCGTTAGTGGGAGGACTCGTGAGACGGGACATGAAAAGCAGGTAGCGAAGCACTGGGCGCCTTGGAAATGCTCATTAAGAACTAGCGATCGTTATTGTTGTCACAGGTGGACATGCTCCGGGTTTATATTTAACGCCCAGAACAGTGCCTGACACATAGTAGGTCCTCAATAAATGTTTGTCGACTGAATTAACAGTGAAACCTCACTTGTTTCCATTATGTGCTCTCTGTGATTGTACCCTAACCCTTCTCCGAGCCTCGGTTACTCATTAGTCAAATAAGGATATGATCCTGCCCCATGGTCAGAGAGATGCCTTGGAAACTGTAAAGTCCTGCCCACCACGGGAACTGGTTCTATTCCCTCCACACTCACCCCCACTCATCTGTGCCTGACACTCGGATCTCTGAGAGCTCAGGGGGTGCCCAGCCCCCTACTACACGCATTCGTGCTAAAATAGGAAACCAGCATCATGCGTTGGTCTACAAGGCCCCCTTTTCCCCTCCCCATGGCCTCAGATGGAAGTGGAGCTGCAAGCCAGCCCAGCGACAAAGGAGCAATCAGGAGTCATTACAGCTCATTTAGAGTGGGCTGGAGATTGGCTGACAAGCCCCAGCTTGCTCCTCACTCAAGATGAAGAGGATCTGAGCAAAGTGGCCGGAAACCCAGTCCTTTGGCTCCTTCTCTCCAGGCCCGACCCCAGGGGGCCGTGAGAGGCAGGTGGGGCCGCAGGTCTGTGTGCTGCTGTCCCCAGCCATTGAAGGCCGCTTATGTGGGCATGATGCTTGCATGGTGGAGTTCTAAAGCCAGGTCTGGGCTTCTCAGTCATCCAACTGCCCTCATAGTGAAGTTGGAACTCCCCGCCCCGACTCACAGCCTACAAGGCCCTGCGTGCCTTGACCCCGGGTGGCCTCAGCAGCCTCCTCTCCAGCAGTTCAACTGGATCTCTGTTCCTGTTACAGGGAGTGACCTGCTTCCCACCCCCGCTCCCACTTACTCTCATCTCTGTGCTTCAGAACACACACCTAAAGGCAGGCAGAGCTGAGTTCAAATCCAATCGCCACCACTTTGTAGCCGTGTGACCAGGAGACTCGCTTCACCTAATAGAGCCTGAGTCTCCTCATCTGTTCAATAGGGATAATCAGAGCTTCCTCCCAGGGTGGCAGAGAGAATTACATTAAGGGAGATAAAGCATCAAAAAGATCTTGCATGTAGTACATCCTTCATGGATGTTAGCCTGTATTATTACGCCTTCTTAGGTCACTGCTTAGATGTCACCTCCTCCAGGAAGCCCTCTTTGATTCCCCAAGTCTGGAGTATTCCCCTCCTAAGTATCTCTGCCACCCTCTGCTTTGCTCTGGCGTGTTGCAGGTCCGTGCAGGCGTGGTCTGTATCTTACTCGTCCTTGTATCCTGGAGCTCAGCACAGAGCCTGCTGTGGAGGAGGCTCTCCACAGGTCTCTGGACAAAGCACTGTGCTGACAGCCAGGATCAGGTGGGGATGCCAAGCCCCAGCCCCCAAGGGCCTGGACTGGGGGACACGGGTCTGAGTCCCCAAGCTACCCTATACTCCCGAGGACCTGTCTCCTCATTCCAGGCCCGGGACCATTGTCCAGACTGCATTGTCCCTACCATAACGCCTTCCCCTCCCCCTGGCCTCCCAAGCCTGTCTTGTCCACAGGGTTTCTAGGACCCTTAGCTCACAGTGACGTATAGAAAACAGAACTTGCCCTTCTGCCCCACCCCAGACTGCCTCTCAGGGTGTATATATGAGCTGAGCCTGGGCTCTCTTAATAATAGTGATAATAGCTACATGCTACACTTATTGAGGACTTATTTTTTCCATCTAATGTGCTAAATGTACAGTCTCATTAAATGTATTATCTCATTTATCCCCAACCTAACTCGCTGGCTGAGGTCCAGAGGGACATTCCTGGGAGGATGCCATGGGCTCAGGTCATCATGGGAAGGGCAGGAAGTAGCGTGGCCTCAGGACAGCTGGGACCAGGGACCCCTCTCCGTGTTGCATTTCTGCTTCTCCCAGCTTGACATCGTGGTTTGCTTCTGCTGGGACTGACTTTGTCCATGTTGAGGGAAACACGACTGCAACAGCCCCCAAGCCCCCCATGTCATAGCTGTCACCAGAGTGGGCCCAGCTGTCTGTCTTAAGCATGAAAAGTCCCAGCCAGCTGGAATCAAGTGCCTACCTTCCTCGTAGGGTCAATGTGAGGACTGAATGTGATAATGCACATGATGTCCTGTGCCTTTTAGTAAGCACTCAGTACATGGCATTAATATTGTTGTTAATATGATAATTATTATTATTACCACAAGTTTATACTATGTTCAGTCCAGGAGGATATGGCACTCACAGGTGGGTGTGTGAGGCTGGAGCCCGTGAGATATGGGTCTGTTTTGAGAATGAACAAATCCTGTTCTGAAAAGAGCATTTGCTCACACAGGAGACCATGCCCAGCCTTGGCCTGTCACCTCAGCCAGGGGGATGACCAGGCCCCAGGGTTGGGCTCAAAGGATGGGGCTCTCTGCAGCCTTCGGGAGACCTCCCTCTGGCCTGGATCCTTGCAGCTGCAGGCCAAGGCTGGGGTTTTCCTCTTAGAAACTCACAGCCTAGGCTACTTTCTCTGCGATGTGAAGGCCGCTGAAAGGTTTGGAGGCCTCCTCCCTGCAAAGATGTAAAAGCCAAAGGAATGTGCTTACCAAAGGGCCTCATATAGAGGGTGTCCCTCAATGTCAGAAATCCGAAGGCCACAGGCCTATTTGAGGCTGGAGGTTCTCTCTCTGGAGTCTCTGAGTCTGGATCCCACAGACAGGGAGCAATCCGTGTGCCTGGATAGCATTCAAGCCTCTCAGAGTTGGGCCAGCCAGACCAAGCCACTGGCCTCCTCTCTTTGGCTCCAGAATGAACTCGTACCTCAGGTGCTGCAGACCACCCCCATTCTCCCAGCTCATGGTGCTGGGGCTCAGCACCCCCGGGGCCCTCAGTGCTCGATGCTGCATGAAAGCATCCTTACTACATTTGGCTGCTGTAAATATAACCGTGGTATCAGCAAGGTGCTCCCTGCCCCTAGAGATCCAGGAGAGGGTGCCCCACATGACTGCCTGTACCCCGATTCCGTGGTTGGTAGAGTCTCTCTCCAAGGTCCTGGATGTTTCACTGTTTCTCAGCAGGTGGCTATCAGGAGGGACAGCGAAGGCAGGGACAAGGCTTTGTTCTTTTTGCCTCCTCAGCCTCTTGTATTCAGGCCTTTGAGCTTCTCCTCTTCCCTTTCCCCTTCTCCAGGATGGCCTCCGACCCCTCCAAGAGTTCCTTCCTGCCTCTCTCGCCCCAGTAGCCATGACCAACTCTACCCTCTGCCATCCTGGGAGGGAGCAGAGGCTGCGACAAGAGAGACGTGGAGTTTAGGGGAACCATTTCAGAAAGCTCAGGGCTCCTGGGAACTCACCTAATGCTTTCAGGTCTAAGATCAATAGGTTAGGGGATCTCCAATCCCTTAATTAAACTAAGACGTGAGAAGCTGAGCGGTAGCTAGGAATCAACTAAGCATTCCTTCCCCTCCACTGGCGTCAAGCAAGGGGGCCGCTCTTATTCGATATTTTCTTGGAGCAGAAATTTCCTATATTTTCTCATTTTTCTTTTCTTGATTTATTTTTTATTTCACATGGTTCAGACATTTTAAAATGCACATGGTGAAAAGTCTCCGTCTAACTCCCGTTTTCCACCCCCCACCTTCTGATTCTCCCTTAACCGCAGTGGCTGGTTTCTTAAGTAGCCTTCCATTTGCCCATACAGCAAGTGCAAATATATGAACAAATACATATATATTTTCTCATTGTCCGCTTCCTTTTTTTTTTTTTTTTACACAAAAAGTAGCCTGTTGTGCCGTATGGTTTTTTGTACTTATTTATTTTTGGAGACCTTTCACATCAGAATGTGGAGATTATTCAGCATTCTAAAGCAAATGAGCATAGACAGCACTCTCTAGTTATTTCTCTTTCCCTTTTTTCTTTACACTTTACAGCTTCTCCCCAATAGATATGTCATCCATTCTTTCGTTCCTTCCTTTCTTCAGCGTTCCCCAACCCCCTGTTCTGTGCTGGGCCCCTTGCAAGGTGCCGGTGGTGCAGGAATGAATTAGCCCAGGCCCTCTTCTCCAGGGCTCAGAGGCTGGGGGCGGCCCAGACACCTCCAGCAAGCCGTGAGTGGGGACGGGGTGATCCCTGGCTCACTTCAGTCGTGAGTGACTTGTTTTTTGTATGCTGCTGATCTGGACTGGGTTTTTCTCTTTTCTCCCCTTTAGCGCACTAAAGTTGCCAGGTGCTCACCTGGATGTCCAGGGAGCCCATCTCAGCTACGCCGGGGCAGCGATTTTTCAACTAGGTTGGGGGATTTCTAAGAACCTCTAGCAGGGATGTGTGTCTAAGTTTTATAAAAGCAAATTCACCCTCAGAATTTACATGGCTCTTCTGGGAACAAATGAAAATACCCATTATGTTCTCAATACAAAGCGCAGGAAATGACACCCAGCTGAGGTGTTGGCTGGTGAGAGATAGAGAAGGCGGACGGAGAAGATTCAAATGTGCCTGAAATTTTGTGAATGAAAAGTTCCTTAGTTACTTGTAATGTTTGTCACGTGCGTGGGATGCAAACAGTATGTATTATGATCCACTTCATGCATCAAATGCATTTACTATTTTAACGTTGTTGTAGAACAAGGATATAACAGCGCCTACCTCTAAAGCCACGTCGCTACCGTTTATTGAACGCTTCATGTCGACCACTGTCCCAGCAACCGTGGGCAGTGGGTATGCCCACCATCAGCACTTCGTAGGGCAGGAAACTGAAGCACAGAAAAGTTAAGGAACTTGCCTAGGCCAAATGAGTAGTAAGGGACATAAGTGGGTCTGTCTGATTCCAGAGCCTGTGCTCCAACCACTGCGTTATTCCATCCCCTGAAAGGTCATTTCACCCCTCTGGGCCTCAACCCTTCTCATCTGTAAATAGGGAAGAAAAATTACATCAAACAACTGACTTGAGGGTTGAAAGAGATAATGCTTATAAAATATGTAGGACACTGCCTAATACACTCTCATTAATATGATCTAAGATTAACATCACCAGTACTCCTATACTCAGACTGCCAGGAAAGGACCACTTCTCAGCAGTGTCCTGAGAAGAAGCGGGGTCCTGCAGTGGGGAGTCAGGGACAGGTGAGCGGTGGGGTGGCAGGAGAAGCTCATTGTTGTAATAAACTCACCTCTGAGTCTCAGCCCCTTCCCCGGCTCCCCCGGAGCTCATCCTCTGCTGAGCGTGCCAGGTCCCTCTGGGCAAGGGAGTCTGTTTTGGTCCCATTTCCATTACACACTCGGCTGAGCAGAGGGGAAGGGGAGCCAGCGGCCGCCAGGCAGTAATTAATTGCCTATTTGGCCTCCTGCTGTCGCCTGGATGGAGGATGCAGATCAGCTCCCGCCTGTCCTGGGCCTGCTGGCAGGGGAGTGTCTCTGCTTGTCCTGCCTCCACTGTCTCCTCTGAATCCATGCCCAGGCCAGTTGCAGAGGGACTGTGGCAGCACTAGAGGCACCTTCTGCCTGCTTTGATACAAAGACCATGCGGTCCTGGCCAGCAGTACCAGAGATGGCCTAAGAGCGCTGTCTTGGGGGCTCTCTTGATGGTAGCAAGGGCCATTTTGCCTTTGCTTCTGAGAGAGGTGGCCCTGGCGAAGAGAAAACTATCCTGGACTCAGAATTTTAGGACCCTGGCTTTTCGTCCTGGCTTTTCCACCTGCTGGCTGTGTGACTTTGGGCAAGGCATCTGCCATCTCTGAGCAACCACTTTCCTCCTCTGGAAAATAGGCCAGGGGAAGCAATTATCCTCCTGTGGACTTGTGCTTTTTGTTGTTTCTTTTTTTTAAAAGATTTTATTTTTTTCCTTTTTCTCCCCAAAGCCTCCCCGGTACATAGTTGTATATTCTTCGTTGTGGGTCCTTCTAGTTGTGGCATATGGGACGCTGCTTCAGCGTGGTTTGATGAGCGGTGCCATGTCTGCACCCAGGATTCGAACCAACGAAACACTGGGTTGCCTGCAGCAGAGTGTGCGAACTTAACCATTCGGCCACTGGGCCAGGCCCTGCTTTTTGAAACATCCAGAATCCACTCCGTTGGAGAATCACCTGCCTCCCTCCCCATTTCATAATAACCCTCCTCAGTACGTCTGATATGGGTGGGGCCAACCCTGCGGACCCAAAGGACAGAGACATGACCCATGCCTAGACATCAGCATTTTCTATAGGGCTTTTTTATGGCACATTGAAGAAAAAAATCCTCTGTAACTTACGACCTAAAGAGCCCTGAATAATACAGTTACCTACCTTTGAAGATTGTAGGGGTGAGCTAGGGAGGTAATGTGGCGGATAGCACTTTGCAAGCCTCAAACCACAAGGTACATCTGTAAATAGGATCATCATCATCACCGACACCCTCACCATCATCATCACCACCATCATCATTATCATTGCAATCACCCGGGCCCAAAGACATTTGCTCAGATGCAAATGGATTTCCCAATCATTTGGCAGCACCTTGCAGGAGCCCTGCATTCTGAGGCTAAGTGTATCCTCAGTGGGAAGGATTGTCTGATTAATTAGTGATGTCTGCCCTGGTGTAGGAGGAGATGGTGCTATGTACTGGTCGTGCTTTATTCACTCTCCTGGGTTGGATATGAACACTCAGGGTTAAGTGACACCTCTGGTATTATAAGCAAATGCAGAACCTAAAAGTAGAGCCAGACAGAAGCCCATAGGATACAGGGGTGAGTTTACCTAATGGAAGCCAGAGCTCCCAGAAGGGAGTCCTTTCCGCACCAAACGTTGGGGGCTTGAGCCTCATCTCACTCCCATTCATGTGTCTCAGTTCTCAACCCCCAGCATCTCAAAGTCCAGCCCATCCCTCTCTGTGCTGGGTACATGCTGAGGGGGCACTGGGAGCATGCTGGGCCACTTCTTTTTATTTTTTTCTCTTTTTTTTTTTTTTTTTGAGGAAGATTAGCCCTCAGCTAACTACTGCCAGTCCTCCTCTTTTTTTTTTTTTAAAGATTTTTTTATTTTTTCCTTTTTCTCCCCAAAGCCCCCCGGTACATAGTTGTATATTCTTTGTTGTGGGTCCTTCTAGTTGTGGCATGTGGGACACCGCCCCAGCGTGGCTTGATGAGCAGTGTCATGTCCGCGCCCAGGATCTGAACCAACAAAACACTGGGCCGCCTGCAGCGGAGCACGCGAACTTAACCACTCGGCCACAGGGCCAGCCCCGCCAGTCCTCCTCTTTTTGCTGAGGAAGCCTAGCCCTGAGCTAACATCCGTGCCAGTCTCTACTTTATATGTGGGATGCCTACCACAGCATGGCGTGCCAAGTGGTGCCACGTCCGCACCCGGGATCCAAACCAGCGAAGCCCAGGCCACCAAGAAGCAGAACGTGCAAACTTAACCGCTGTGCCACTGGGCTGGCCCCTGGGCCACTTCTTATCCACTGACCTGGGAAAGCTCAGGACAAGGTCTTGGAATGGGGATGTCAAGTGTGGAGGGAATGGAGGGAATGGAAAAAGCAAGGCCGGAAGATAGAGCTGTGAGTTGGGATGAGGTCACATTGCATTCTAAACATCAGGCATCAGGGAGCTATTGACTGTTCTGGAGCAAGGTCACAGAGCCAGGGTCACCTTAGGTAGCTTAGGTGTAGAGTAATGTCAGGGAGAGGTCATCCCCCAAAGAGTCTCGTGACCAGAATGGGGGAAAGGGATGTCCTAGCTTGAGGGCACTCTCGGAAGTGTTCCTGGAACAGGTGACACCTGAATTGAGTCCTGAGGGGCTATAAGGAGTGGTCCAGGTGAAGAGGTGGGGGAAGGGCATTCTAGCAAAGTCCAGAGATGGAAAAGTCCTGGTGCGTTTGAAAAACTGCAAGTACTTCGGTGGCTGGAACTGGGGACAGACCTGGACAGGGAACAGGGCCTTTGGTACCTAAGGGAGGGCCAAGCAGCTTGTGCTGCTAAAGAGGGGACGCTGGGATTGGGGAGCTGGCTTGGTGCAGAGCCAGCACCTCAGGTCGGAGGGGACTGATGGACTGGGGCTCGGAGCCCTAGGAGTCCACCCCGGGGTGAGGATGACAGCAGGGGTCTGTGAGGAGTGGCAGAGCTGTGACCCCACCATATGGGGCGGTCCAGGGCTGGGGGGCAAAGGGGCTACCTCCTTTGCCTAGGGGCAAAGAGGGGGCCTGGAGAGGGCTGGGCTGACTGGGCTTGTGAGCAGAGATCCAGACCTTGTAGGGTCCTGGCGGGCAAACTGAGAAAGCCAGTCTTCCTGCTCAACGAGGTAGAGGTAGGTCAATGCATGTTACTACCCCCCAGTCCAAGCCAGCAGCATCTCTTAGCTGGATTATTGCAAAAGCCACCTATCCTGGCTGTCTGCTTCTGCCCTTGTCCCTCATGCAGTCTCCCCTTCTCAACACGGAAGCCTGGATGAGGCTGCTACAACTTCGTCAGATCCTGTCCTCCGCTGCCCAAACCGTGGTGGCTCCCATCTCATTCAGAGTAACAGCTGCCACTTGTCACGCCAGTTCTCTTCTGTATCAGGAATTTGCACTGGCTATTCCTTCGCTGGGCAGCCTCTCCTCCAGTATCCACGTAACTCACTCCCTCTCCTCCTTCAATCTTTCCTCAAATACCACCTTCTTGGTGTCGCCCTCCCTGGCCCGCCCCTTGAAGATTGCCACAGGCACCCATACTTCCTATTACTTGTCTTGGCTTTCTTCTTCTCCATGGCCCCTGTCACCACCTGACCTAGTGCATACTCAAATGATTTATAGTGTCTAATATCCGTCTCGCCCACTGGAATGAAGCTCCGTGAGGCAGGAATGTTTTCTCTGTTGTATCCCACCTCCCAGAACAATGTCTCTCATATAATAGGGGCTCAGTAAATATCTGGCAAATGAATGAATGAATGAATGAAATACACTGCATGGTGGGGGCTATGCTAGAGGGAAGCACAGGGGACTGAGGGCATACCAAGGAGACACCCAACTTGGCCCAAGGGGATGGGGTTGGGAAGGCTTCCTGGAGGAGAAGAAATCTGAGGGTTCTGCAGAATTAAAAGGAGCGAGCTCTGCCTCAGTTTACTAACTTGTACACTGGGGCACTCTCGGGGCAAGGCTGTGGCTCAGTGGGTAGATGTCCAGAACTTGCCTGGGGCCTGTGAACAATTCAGGCAGTAGAAATAATCCCAGCTGGTCCCACTGGTGGGAGTGGGGTCTCCCACCCCTTTACATCTGAGTTGGTTCCTTGCCCGGGGGTGGGGGAGGAGGACTATAGCCACTGGGAGCTGGGGGAGCAGGAGCTGGCACCAGTGGTTGTGCAGGGTGGCTTTGAGGAGGAAGCGAGGCCAGTGAGGCGGCGGGTACAGTCACCAGGTAAGACGCAATGAAGTCAGGCCTAGGGCCTAGGCGGGGAGGGAGAGGAGGTGCCCTTCACGCCAGAGACTGATAAGTCAGCAAACCCAGGCCTTGTCCTTGCCCTCATGGCTCTTGTGGTCTAGTGGGGTAGCCAGACGTGCCCTGGAGTGCTACGATGGAGAAGTTCAGGTGTAGCAGCCAATGCCAGGAGGATGTGACCTAGTCCGGGAAGTAGGAGAAGACAGTCCTCCTGGAAGGAAAGCTGATTATGTCCTGCACATGGAGAAGTAATGTCCGTCTTTAAGGCTGAGCTCACATGTCACCTCCTCCGGAAAGCCTTCCCTGGCCTCTTCCTGCAGAGGCAAATCTTCCTTCTCCACGCTCCCCTGTTTTCTGTTACTTAGGACGGCACTGGTGAGGCTTCCTTAGGTGTCCAGCAGCCGCAACAGGCTGGGCCTCTCCAAGGCTGTGGCACCGACCCATTTGCCTCTGTCCCCTCCCCCAGCCCCAGCTCCTGGTGCCAGCAAAGAGTTGATGCCTCTCAGTGCTGTTTTCATGGCCCCATTAGAGATCGGGGGATGGACACGTTTGCTGTCAGTCTTGACTAAGTTTGAGTTCTCCCAAAGTATGGACTTGGGTGCAGGCGGTTTATCTGTGCGGTGATCGCAGGAAGCAGGTGAGGGTGAAAGCCGGTGAAGGACAGGTGTGCTAATGAGAGAGGTGCCGCTGTGGGCCACCGGGGCTCAGTCCCATTGGAGACCTTCCAAGGATTCGTGGAGAATGTGCCTCAGAATTGTCCCACCAAGAGACAGGGGGCCTGGAGTATTGATCTGCTGACTCCTGGCCTCACAGGTTGAGGGTTGCCACCTGTCTCCGTAACCCCCAGCACTTCTGGGCTGCCCTGTGAGTGGGCTGGGCTAACTCCGGTGACACTAGAGAAAGCCTTCAGGCTGAGAAGAGTAAACCAGGCACTAGAGATGAGAAGCTGCCAGAGGGCCCTAGAACTGTCCACTGAGGCTGGAGAGGAGCTTGGAGGTGGCCGAGGGAATGTGGAGCAGGGCACCAACAGTCTGCTACCATTCCCCACTCCAGACTCCAGGTCATCACCAAGCCACTCCACAACCTTCTTCTGAGTTCAGATGCAGCTTCAGAATCCTTCTCACCATAGTGCCCTGGGCAGCCATCCATTCATCAAGGTGGCGTTCACAATGAAACATTTGCTGTTCTAGTGAAGACCCGTAAACCCATGGATCAGGCCCAGAGCTCCCACTTTCCAGAGCTGGGGTGAAAGGCTGGAATGGTGCTGTACATACTGAGAAATGCTGGGCACTTTTCAGAGACTGTCAGTGAAAGGACCCCAGAACAAAGACCAAACTCTCTACTCACAGGGGCTGTCCTTTGGGCAGCTGGGTCCCATCATAAAGGGGTCTTTTTTCACGTGTACGTTCCTGCAGGAAATTGCCAAAGCAGATGGAGGGGCTGCCCAAGGGAGGCAGGCTGGGCTGACAAAAGAGCATCAGCATCCGACAGTGCAGACACCACTTCCAAACAGTCTGAGCGGAGGAATTCCGTCCAGATGGAGCTGGAAGGAGGCCTCGAGAACTGGAGCTGCTGGAGGTCTCGCCAGATCCTGCCCAGCCCTAGTGCTGTTCCCCAGGCCAGGGGCTAAGAAGGTGGCCCTGGAAGGTGCCTCTGAGTGGAACTGCTGGCTGCCAGGCCTCGGGGCCACAACCTGTGGCCTCAAGAACAACATTTTAGAAGTGGAGACTTCCGAGGGTCAATCAAATTGATCAGGCACCTCAAAGACCAGAGAGGAGGCACACTGAGGTGCAGAGGTATGTTGAGAGAACTTCCACGACTTATTCCTTGCGAGGTGTGAGCAGCCATCAATAGCCACCCCACCAAAGCAGGGGAGGGTCTCAAACAGCCAATGGGAGGACTCCCCTCCCCCAGTTGTTCTTCTCCCTGGTCAGCTCCATCCAGCACCCCTTGATTCTTCAGGATGAGGAGCTTTGGGGTTTCCTCTCCTCACTCATCTTAGGTTGGGATCCCCGAGAAGCCAACCCTAAAACAAGGATGTGGGTGCTAGTAGTTTAGATGGCGGGGGATTCCAGGAAGTTGGAGAACAAGTGAGACAGGGAAGGGAAGAGAGTCAAAAAATAAATGGGAGGGGGCGGTTATTAAGCAGGTTTTGCTGAGGGCAACTGGGGTTCAGTCCCACGGGGGACCTCTGCGGGACAGTGCACAACTCACCACCTGAGGAAGGAATGACGGGGCATTGACCCTCCACTCCCATCCGTCATTGGCTGAGGGCTGCTCAGTGTGGAGGGTTAACTCCCAGGCACAGCTCAGGGGAGGAGCCCCCAGGACTCAGCGCAAACTGGAATGACACGGGAGATACGGGCACCGCACCGAGACACCTGCTCCCTCACCCTACTCCATCGCTCCTCCCCTTTCTCCTTTTTCCCCATTTTTTGCTTTCCTCCTCTTCACCTCTAGATCCTTACTGTGCCTCATGTTCTCAGCCTCTTTTCCTAGTTGGTGTCTGAAATCTAATGTTTCTTAAACTGCGGTTCCTTGATTACTCTGGATTCTTGTTTAAAATGCCAACATCAAGCTCCTGCCCCAGTCCTACTAAGTCAGAATCTTCGGTTGTGGGCCTAAGACTCTGCACTGGAACAAGCATCCCAAGTGCTCCTGATGCAGGTGGAAGCTGCTGGTCTAACCCGCTACATCGCGGTGGCAGCAGGGACTTGCTGGTCAGCTCGGGGATCTCCAGGCCCTGCCCTTGCCCCTACCTGACCCTGGGCTTGCTTGCCAATATCTGACCACCTCGCTTCTCTCCAGGGTCCCTCTCTCATCCAGCGGCTGGGTTGGCTGCCTCTTGGGTGCTGCCTCTGCCTTGACCGGTCCTTCCTAGGCTTTAGGGCTTGGGCTTCCATCCAACAATTGATGAGAAGTGGTGCCCTGCCCCATCTGCCATCCAGTCACATCCACTACATCTGGCCAGATGCTGCTCGGGGTCCCTGGTCCACTGGGAAGGGAAATCAGAGATTTAGCTCCTTCTGTTCACACCAGCAATCACAAGAAGGCATCCTACTAAAATACAGTGTCCCACATGACTTTGCCGTATGTAGCACAGGACCCAGCTCACAGAGCTACACACAGCCATACCATTGTTCAAGTGCCTTTCTATGTGACCAGAAACATAAATAGCCGCATGCAAACTCAGTGACAATTTTACAGTGTGTGCCCCCCCAACACACACACAGAGGGGGCGTCTCACATGAACCATCAAATCACACACAGTAGCACACCATCTCACAATAACACACAGCACATGAATTGTCACAGCATGGAAAGAAGCACTTTAGAGTCTTTTGGTGACGCAGGCACACACCACACAGTACCGCTGCACAGCAAGACAATGTCGTAAACACACACACACAATAGCAATCCACAGCAGCACACACAGACTCTTACATACTGGCCAGAAGAAACCCACACAGGGCCCAGCCATAGAGTAACACATGGTGTTAACATAACAACACCGCCTCTTGCATCTTACAGCCTGGGGCGCAGAGAGGCAGTAACACACAACCCGACTGGACTGATTCAGCCACAGTCAGACAGAGCAGGGCAGGCGCGGGGGTGCAATGGAGACTGATGGTGAGGGGAAAGGTTGGCTTTGTTTGAACAGATGTCTTGTAAAGGAGCTGGGTGTTATTTAGCTGCTTTGACGAGCTAATGCATTCCAGTAGCTCCGAGGAGCCCAGGGGAAATGATTAGTGGCCCCGAGAGCAATTGCTCCTCCTTCACGCCCCCACCCTCACTGAGTTCCCACTTCTTTAATCCAGCAGCCAGCCTCCATACCCAGAGCAAATGCCCTATTTGAACAAGAAGGGCAGAAGCCGAGCAAATATTTGTGTCTTCAGGCCTCACTTGGCACTCACTGGGATGGGGGTTTCCTTCTGGAACTGAGAATAAGCCTTTGCCAGGCAGATTCTGCTCGGCTTGGCCTGGGCAGGAGGCCGGGGGCTCAGGCTGGGATCTGTCTGGGACCCTTCAGGTATTGCCGGGATGGCCCTTCTCTGTCTCCCTAGCCGTCACCACACTGCCTCGAGGCCCCTTCCTTCCCTGCTGGCTTCTCCTAAGAGAAGACTTGCTAAGACACTTGCTGCCATTTCCCATCCAGTCCCAACCGGCTGCAATCTGGCTGCCACACACCACTCTCCCAAACGTCTCCATACAGGGCCTGTAATGTCATCCTCTTTCTCCTCAACCACTTGGTAGGCTGTGTAGCTTTTGGCCCAACTCTGTCCTCCCACATCTGATTCCCAGTATACACGCATCTCCAGCTCCTTCTCCTGCCTCTTAATTTGCCCCTTCCCAACTCCGCCTTGACAGCTGCCCTGACATGTTGGTGTTCTCTAGCTCCCGGTCACTGACCCTCTCTAAATGCTCCCAGGAGAAAGGGAAACTCCCACACACCATGCCATCCACTACCCCTTCTGCAGGTGGAGCTTGTACTCCCTGGATGGTGGGGGTTCAAGCCCTTGCTTTGGCACCTGCTAGCTGTGTGGCCTTGGGGAATTTACTTTGCTTTTGTGTGCCGTAGTTTTCTCACCTGCAAAATTGGGGCAATGGTGACTTCTACCTTAAAGGACATTTTGATGGTTAAATGAGTTAATATACGTAAAGCTCTTAGGACATGCCTGGCACATAGTAACTGCTGCAGTGGGGTGGCTGTTATCATAACCCCCGACGTAGTGGTAACTTACACACTTAGATTTGTAAAAAAAGAGAAATATACTTGCTAGTTAGCCTTATGGAGCTTGAGTGCAAAGGGAAATGAACAACTAAAGGCTAACAGACGTCCCCCAAAGCACAGGCAGATATGACCTGGAAACTCCCAAATTCTGAACAAGCCTCATGGTTCCCCCTTGGGGACAGCTCCCACTGCGGCAGGCAGCCTCCAAGATGGCCCCCATGATACTCACCTCCTGGAATTCATCCCCTTGTCAGTTCCTTTTCATGGTGGATAGGGCTGACACATATAACAATTGGGCTACTGTGGAAATGATGACATGGGACTCCTGGAGCTAGGTGAGAACAGACATTGCAGTTTCCCCTTCACTCTCTTGGATCACTCACTCTGAGGAAGCCAGTCACCATGTTGCGAGGACACTCAGGCTGCCCTAGGGAAAGGCCCGTAGAGGGAGGGATTGAGGCCTTTCACCAACAGCCAGAACCAATTTGCTGTCCAGGTGAAGGAGTCTCCTTGGAAGTGGATCCTCAGTCCCAGTCAAGCCCTCAGGTGACAGCTGATGTCTTGACTGCAACTTCCTGAGAGACTCAAACCAGAACCACCTGGCTAAACCAATCCTCAATTCTTAACTCACAGACACTATGAGAGATGATAAATATTTATTTTAGTTTCAAGCTGCTAAGTTTGAGGTAATTTTTCTTTTTACCCAGCAATAGACAATACACCCAATTTTCCAATTCAGTACTCTTGGGAAGTGACGAAGGAAGAGAGATTCTTTTATGCTATTTTGCCCATTGGAGAAAATGAACAATACTGGCCCCATCTTCATGCTTATCTCTGTTCCTCCAGTTGAGCCCTTGAACTCTGCCCTTTGCCCTCTGCACCCTGATGTGGGACGAGGTTGGTGTGTGAGTTGAAGGCAATGTAAGAGCAGCAATTCTTAGGCCAAAAAGTTGGAAAGGTCCGTGAAGTTCATCCAATCCACAGGCTCTTAACTGGGCTTCAGGGAGGCCATAGACTTCTTGAAATTGTTGAAATAATGTATGTGCAAAGGTACTCCTCTGGGATGAGAGTCTATATCTTCAATAACATTTCTAAAGGTGTTGGGACACTGAAATACCTACAACCATGGACCCAATGCAGCACCCATTTAAAAGATGTGGGGAATACTGAGACTCATCTGAGATTGTCCAGTAAGACCACATCAGAGGAAAGACTAGAACCCACGTGTTGTGGGGGATGGCCTCCTCTGCTCTTTTGCCACACACAGTGTTCAGAATTAGTAGACCTAGTGGCCTCTGTTTTTGCAGAGATGTGGAAAGCAAGGTCATCAGATCAGAGAGATTCAGGAAAGTTTTCACAGAAGAAGCTTAAGAATGAGGTGATATTGGAGACAGTCACCGGGGAATGGAAGAAGGAATGTAGAGAACAGGTAGAAGGACTTCTGGCAACAATGAGGGTCCTGAGAACATTGGAATCCAGAAATTTGCAGGTATGCTCAGCACTCCAAATATAAGAGCCAAGAGTGAATTGGATTGGATTAAATTTTGGCACTCTAGAGGAGAACTAATGTTTGTTTTGCTTACCATAGTTTCTTTAGGACTTCACACTGTGCTTGGCACATAGTATATGCTCAATAAAGATGTATTGAATATATGAGTGAGTAAGTGAGCAAATGAGGGCAGTAGAAGGACAAAAGAGCTATTGGTAGGAGGATGTTTGATATGATGGATTAGGGACTCTTGGCCAGGTAGAAAGGGAAGAGAGCAAGCAAGGGGCAGGTATGTTGGTAGGAAGCAGAGGTGGTAAGGAACTGGAGATCTTAGTGATGTTAAAGAGACAGCAGAGTGGAGTTAGAGAACTGAGAACATAGGAGGATATCATCGGAAAGTCTAATATTTCAAAGACAGGCAGGTAAGGAGTGATAACAAAGCCCAGAATGTATCCATGGGTACAAAGAGAAGGGGTTAGGGTAGTGGAGGCCACTGGAGTTGAGAGGTCAACTCCATGATGTTGGATGGTCATCCACAGCAACATCAAAGTCATCCATAACAGTATTAAAATATGGGCTGGATAAGTAATCCTTTGCATACATCCCCAGCGGCAACAAATGAAGAAGCAGAGTGAGGTTTAGAGATGCACACAAACAATGAGCAGAAAAGCAACTGAGTGACAGAAATGGAAGGAAAGACAACAGGAGGGCTTCACTGAGGTAAGCCTAGAGGCTGGACCAATGAGAAATCACAGCACAGGCATGGGAGAAGAGCAGCAGGAAGAACATGAAAGGGAAACGGGAGGAGGGTGAGCTCACCCGCTGTGGAGTCAGGCAGAGCTGACACCCAGGCCAAGACCCAGCTCTGCTCCATGGGCCTGTTTCATGGGGGGCGGTAAACCTCAGCTCTCCCTCCTCCACACATACATTTATCTCACTGGAATTTCATGCCACCTGGCAGCTCTGATAGTCACATATTAGCAACCCCAATTTACAGGTGAAGAAACTGAGGCCAGACACTGAGTGCGTTGCTTGTGACCCCAAGATCACGCATCAAAATTGGGCCAGGGAAAGGGTTAGAACCTGGGCATCCTGACTCCCCCTTCATGGCTATTGTGACTATGGTAGGGAAACGGGTGTGCAGGAGCAGGGGAAGGGTAGAGCTGAGCTAGGGGCAGCAGAACTTATCCCAAAACTATGACCCAAGTGTGGGGTCAGTAGCTTTGCTCCATAGCGGGTGGGATAGGAAGACACCAGAAAATAATGCTTGCAGACCCTCCCTGCCCACCGTCCTGGTTCCTCAAGTCCTCAGGTTTTCCTCTGAGGCTGACTTGAAGGGTCTGATCATGAAACGCAGTTGTTAACGTGGAGTCCATGGCCTGGATAAACCATCTGGAGGAAGGTCTGACCACCCCTTACTCCAGTCCCTCAGCAGCCTCTATGGGCAGTGAGGTGGGAAGGAAACTTCTCGTCTGTTATCATCCGTTAACACCTGTGTTCTAGAGATAACATGATTAATTACAGAGAACAAGGGTCAGAAGAGTGGGTGCATAATGGGGGTCAGGGGTCCCTGGGTGACTGGAGGGAATGCTGGCGGCCTACTGGGAGGAGGGGCCCCTCTCGAGGTGCAGGGGTCAAAGACAAGCTTCAGTTCCTGCTGCTTTGGCCTGTAGGCTCTGTGCAGGCCTCTCCCTAGGTGGAGGGGTTGCTCATTGTTCCCTTATCTCTTGGAACCAGTGACAGCCTGCCTTCCAAGGCTGCTGATCACATGGCATTGTTATCACCCTGTGCCTGTCACCATCCAGGGCTGTGGGGCTGTTGATTTCTGATGAACAGCACCTGAGCGCCAAAGGGAATCTGTTCTTGGCCTTATCTCTGGCCTGTGTATCCTGCTTGGGCTCCAGCTTCATGGTCCCAGTGGAGCCATCACTGTGCCAATAGCAGTCGCTTGGGTAGCCAGATAAGGCACTAGCTGTCTGTGCCCTGAGCTCTGAAGTCAATGGCTGTGGGGAGGGGCAACATCCAGGCTGCCATCTCTGGTCCAGGTCAGCATCTCTAGGCATTTTCTGGGGGCACTGTGGCAACCCTGACCACACTAAAGGCACAGAACTTAGCTTGGAGAATGTCCCCAGCTTCCGCTTTCAGCCAGCTGTGTGGCTTTACAGATCTTTTATTTGCATACCCTGTTTCCTTCCCCAGCTGAACAAGGAGGGGGAAGTGAGTCAGCACCAAGGACAGCGCATCGTGAGGCTTTCTGCCTATAACTGGAAGGAAGGGAAGGAGGGAGTGAGGGAAGGTGGGAGGAAAGGGAGAAAACCCGAGAAGGATGAGGGAAAGGGAGAGAATGGCGAGGGAAATGGGAAGGAGAATTCTTTTGTAGCCAAGTAATCATGTGTTATTTCTGGGTCTGTACTTTTCAACTTGCCCAGTGGTCGAAGAAAACACTATTTGGCCAAGACAGAGTGAGCCTAGAAGTCCTTCTGATCTTGGGCAAGAAGGGCTTGGGGCAATTAGATTTTCCACACCAATAGAGGCCAAAGAAGGAACTTGATAGAAGCGGCAGTAACAATAATAAAGTAAGAGTTTACTGTGCCAAGCTCCGCGCTAAGTTCTTATTATGCTACAACTCATTTAAACCACCCACCAAACTTGTGATATCAGTGCTATCATATCCTGCATATTACAAATGAGGAGACAGAATTTGGAGTTTTAATAAGTAGCCTGAAGTCACACTGCCATCAGATGGCAATGCCTGTGGCCAGGGAGGAACTAGATCCACAATTAGCTTCCCATTCTTTCCGCTCCCTCCTGACCCTCCTCTATCCAGTTTGTGTGCCCAGTGTCTCTTTGAACTTTTAATCCAGGGCTGGCCTCTCTTTAACTTACTAGCTTGTGAATTCCCATGTTTGCAAAAGGAGAGTCTTGGGTTCTATCTTTTAACTTAAATGAGCTCTTTTAGATTTTCCTGGGCTGGAATCAGCCAGTGCATGGGGGTTCCATATGTTCTGAGGCAGAGATGGAGTGGATCGTGGAAGGCCCTGAAGTCTGACATGCTGCCCGTAGTCACACTGTGGCTAATTTCCAAGGAAACTCAAACGCATGCACATGATGTAGATGGATGTTTGTACCTTTGATATTGTCAAATATAAAGTTATCTCAGGAAAGCTCCGTGTGCATTTGGCTGATCCAACATGAAAGAAATATTCAGAAAACAGCCTACATCCAAGGTCAAGCGTCAGCTTTGCTGTGAACCCTCAGTGATGCTGAGCAAAACACCTCTTCCCTCTAGGCTATAGAGGGAAATCACAGAGGCCCCACAATTTCAAACAGGGCAGACACATGGCACATGTTATTGACTAAGTGTGAGTTTTCTCCATCTAATTTTATTTGGCAAGTCAAGAAGGGCTTCACTGCCTTGTAGCATAGCCCCATCTGAGTGCCTGAGCCTGTGCTGCACACTGAGGATGAAACTGAAGAAGGAGATGACAGATCATCTGCTATAGGGGAGCTTAACCCTGGGCAAGAGGTGAGTAGGTGAATGGAAGATGGCAGAAGCTTTGAGTAGCCTGGATAAATGAGAGTTACCACACTCTAACTCTTTGGGGGAAGCTCAGAGATCCTCCCTAATATCTCACACACATTGGAATTCTCAGGGACATAATTTCTGGGCCACAGAATATGGGGGTGTAATGTTTGATAGAAGGAGAGAAGATGTCTTCACAGCTTTTCCTCCCCACGACTTTCTCAGATAAGTCCTCTTTGGGGCTCCTCTGTGTCTTTATGGATAAGATCTTTCTTAACACCCTATGAGGCTATTGCCTAACACCTCCTTAGCTTGGAAGAGAGAGTAGTTAGTATAGTGAATATCACAGTGGTCCAGGGGTAAGGTCTTGTAAATCTGACTTAGGGGGTAGGCCAGAGATTGAAGAGGGATATTTTGAAGAGAGAATAAATTCATAGATAAATAATGTATGCCAAAGAGTACAAGCTTTGCAGACAGAGACCCAGTTTTTGATTCTGGCTCAATGACTTCCTAGTTGTTTGACCTTGGGCAAGTCACTTCAGTGTCCTCATTTTTCTGGAGATAGTTACATTTAAGAGATCTGTTTAACCTCCAAGTTGGCAGTCAAGTAGGCCAGTGGAGATGCAAAGCCAAACCTCAGAAGCAAGGATATGGCTTGAAAAAGAAATATAGGAAGCATTGTCTATAAATGATATTGAAAGCCTTGGGAATGAATGAGTTACCTGGGGGAGGTTGTGCAGGAAGATGTGTTACTTTTGACAAGTTGCTTAACCTCTCTGTGGCTCAGTTTCCTCATCCTTATAATGAGAATGATAATAATATCTGCCTTATTGGGTTGTTCTGAGGAGTGGATTGGGATAACCAGTGTTCAAGCACTTAGGATCTGGTAAATGCTCAATATGGAGAATAATACTATTCATCTTCACCCAGCACTTCAAGGCAGGTGTAATTATCCCCATTTTACAAACCAGGAGACTGAGCTTCAGAGAGTCTAAGTTCTCATGGCTAGTAAGCAGCACATCAGTGTCTACATGCAAAGTCCATGCCACATGCCCCCTACCCTTGTCCTTGTGGAAAAATGCCACAAAGACACATTAAAAAAAATAAATTCAAGTGGTGAGCTATATGAGTCTAGCCAGAACGAAGCAGGCTGACCCTCCAAGTGGTGGTGGTAGGAGACTCTGGGCTCAGAAGAACGTATGGTTGAGCAGAAACTACGATGATCCTTTTAGGATGAGTTCCAAGGACAAACACAAAGTTATGTCACACTCAGTTTCTCATCTCACACATTTGAATGCCTCCTGGGCAGTCAATGTTTTCAGTGATTCCAGCTCCTCCCAGTTCCAGAAGCCAATGAAGCAATGTCCATGCAAGGAGTGACTTAAAGCCAGTCCCATTTCCCTTCTCAGATGAGCCAGTGAGGCGGAAAATGTAGACAATAAAGAGAGTTAATGACAAGCCTCCCCAGCTGGCTGAGCTGGCCCTTGGGGAGAAGGAGTCAATGAGCTCCTGTCGCTGCTGTGCTGGCTTCTCGATTTCTTCATCTTCTCGCTCCTGCACAGCCCCCTTCCCCACCTTGCTAGCTGCCTTGAACATTGATTTCAGCAGCTCATGCAGTGAAATGAGACCATGTGGGCTCTGGGGTATCTCTAGGTCAGCAGTGATGATGAGGGTGTTCTAGGCAACTTGGTTCTCTTGGCAAATGATTGTACAACTTCTCCAGCTCCTCAAAAAAGGAGCTTCCTCAGGAATCCCATGGGGATAATGTACAAGGAGAGTCCTGCCCTGGAACTCGTGGTTAATAATACCACTAATAATAACTAACACCGAAGGGGGTTATTATGTCAGGCACTACACTAAGTGTATTACGTACAGTACCTCATTAACACTTACAACAACCTTTCAGTGCTTGTACTATTAGTATTCCCATTATATAGATGAAGAGACTGAGCTCAGAGAAGTGAGGTTATTTTCCTAAAGTCACACAACATGTAGTTGGTAGATTTGGGATTCAAATCCATGCCAGTATTACTCCAAAGTCTAGGCTAGATTGCATCCCTCCTTGTGCTTTGCTATGTAAGATAATAAGTCAGTTTCATTAATTTACTTAAAATTAGCTAGTCTGGTGGGGTAATGGTCACTAAGCTAGGTGTCTGTTACTTCTCTTTTGTGTGGGGAGGGCCATTATGCTTTACCACTAAAACCTTGGGTTGTGCATTCTCTTGATACTAGCTGAATTACATGGTTGAAATTCCTGAGTTTGTGGTCAACTAGAAGCTTCAAATATTTTTCATATGAATTGTCATCAAGTCAATATTGTCTGCCCTGAACTGACACAAAGCACAATGGTCTCAAGAGGCTTAACTACCATAGGGACTTCACATCCCTCTCCTAAGCAGTCCAAAGCAGGGGTAATGCCTTTAAATTGGATTTCACTTTCTTCTGTTTTTTTCTAAATCAAGATATAACTAATACAGAGTAAGGTGTAATAATCTCAAGTATATTTCCAGCTCAATTAATTTTCACCCAGATGAAAATAGAGAACGTTTTCCCTATAAGAGCCCCAGTCAACTCCTCTACTGCAGAAGTAATCACTATGGATGGGTTTCACTTCTCAGTCTTAAATATCCACTATTAAATTATTGACTTTTGCAAAATGTGGTTTAAAAGTGTAATAGATTCCTTCCATCCTGGAAATTAAAATTGTCTGGCTTTCTGTTTTTTTCAATTATTTCTAAGCTTTGAAAATCCATTTTCCTTCTGAGATATAACTTTTCAATTTCATGTTTTCTGTTTTAAAAATCCTTTTTATGTTGTACTATTTATATTTAAGTAATTCGTTGGAGTTTATTTGATGATTACTCTGACGTGAAGGTTGAAATGGATTTTTCTAATCAATTACCTTTTCCCATTTATTGACTAACTGTTCCCCTCTAAATTGATCTTTGAAAGTTATTTTATTATAAATTAAATTCTTACATGTAACACATTTCCCATCCCCAAATTGGGATGCTAATGATGCCCGGCTCACAAAATGAGAGTGATTATATGGGACAAAGAAAGTAGAGCACCTGTTACAGTCACAGGTCTGGCACAGAGTAGAGTCTCAACAAGTATTAATTCCATCCCCTCACCCCCACTTCCAGAGACACTCTCCCCATCCATATCGAAGGCACTAGAACTATGGAAAGAGGAAGAACTTTCTAACAAGACTTTCCAACAGGCTGACCATGGAGGTCAGATGTGTACAAGAAGTTAGATGACCTCCGATTAAGATGTTTATAGAGAGATTCTATTTATTTTCTGAAGGCCTACATGATGGATCAATCACTCCCAAATGCCAGTTTTGAAACTGATGCCATCAGATGATGAAATTTTCTGTGGATCTTAGTGAAATGTGAAAAATAAGGGCAATGAAGTGAGTTTTTATAAAGCCATTTTAAATAACTACTTTTTATACTGAAATTATGGCCTTCCTACTTTTTCAGTTTTAAAATTTCCTGTTTTTTTAAATTATTAAAAGATGGAGAGAGTAGGTGATAATTGATGTTCTTAAATGTTTTTACTTGGAATTGTCCTTGATTGTTTTTAAACTTTTGGCTCACAAAATCCTCAAAACTTGGAATAACGTCAACTTTGGGGTTCACTGCAACATCTACAGAGCAGGATCCAAAGATTCTGGGTTGACTTTTTTTTCGTTCTTCAGAACACCACCCCCTACATATAGCAAGTGATCAGTAACTTTTGCGGGTTGTATGAATGATACTGTAGTATAACATCTGGCAGTGTGTTTGTCATTGACTGGAAAGAAACTGATGAAAGAAGCCAAACTTGATGGACTGAGAAGTGTGGACCAGGCATTTACTTCTGGCAAGCACGCCTCTCATCCAGCCGTCAGCACCTCGGACAGCTCAGCTACAATTACGCGGGTCTCTGAGGAGACCTAACTAAACACAAAGGCATTTTTACATTATGTTTTCTCCACTTCATTATTTAAACAAGCGCCTCTTGTTCATACACAAGCCTTCCTCTTTGCTCGTTTAAACCTCCCTCTCAGATTATTTGCCTCTCAGTCTGCAATTCCCCAGCAAAACAGCCAGCTCCAACTCGGGCTTCAGAAATGCCAATTTTAATTAAAAGTGCAATTTTCAAATCCACCCAAAGCTCAGAAAGGATATGGCACACTTGCCGCCCTGTGATCTTTCTGGCTGGTTTGTTGATTAAAATGGGTGCTGTTCTAAGTGCTTTGTCAAATCTTCACAAAAACGAGGAGAAATTGACATTTACACCTTTATACCAGCCAGAAAGTGATATATTAGATTCACCTCTATTGCCACCGAAGCTTGCTTTTGGCTTAAGGGCAGCAAGAGGCCAACAGGTCTCTGGTGATAGCTCTGTTTCAACGCTTCAGCCTCAAGGGCTCTCTCTCTAGCTGGTGTGCGTGGGGAGTGGGAGAGAATTACTATGCCATTTTCCCATTGACATCTCCAGCCCTGTCTTCCCGGACAGTGCCCTTTGTGCCTATGCAAGGACTTTGAGCTTTAAGGGTAAGGGTTCTCTAACTTTAGCGAATAAAAGACAAATATAAAAAGCTTTGCAGATTCTTAACAGATTAATTGGT
The DNA here is from genome assembly GCF_021613505.1 of Equus quagga. Lineage (NCBI taxonomy): Eukaryota > Metazoa > Chordata > Mammalia > Perissodactyla > Equidae > Equus > Equus quagga. The sequence continues at coordinate 90,856,436 of NC_060278.1, read as the reverse complement.
TCCACTTCTAGAGATTCTGATTCAATAGGTTTCGGGTACAACCCCAGAATCCGAATTTTGATGATGCAACAGATGACTCTGATGAAGGAAGATCACATTCTGAGAAAGTTTGTTCTAGCAATTCCCATTACCACAAGGGTCTAAGCTATGGAGAGGGCCAGGGATGAAACCCTGTACAGGGAATCTAGAAGTGTGACTGTCCAGCTCTGACACTTGCATTCTAGCGTCCTTTGGCAACTCAGTTCTCCTGTGTTATCACTTGTCTATCTTTATAAATGAAAGATCATGAGATAGACAACAGGTTAATACTCTTAATATGCAAAGATCTTCTGCAAATAAATAATAAAAAGAGAAACCACCTGATACAAAGATGGATAAGTGATATGAACAAGCATTTCTTTTAGAAGAAAATACAAATGATGAACAAACATTTGAGAAGATAATCAACCTTAACAACGACCAGGTAAGTGCAAATCAACATAACGATACAGGTGTTTTTATGGTAGTGTTTCTTTGTTTTGATTTCTCTGTTTTTCTTCTTTTGCTCATCATAATGGAGGAAGGAGACCCTGTGAATTGATAACATCCAGGATCAGAAAGGGAGTGGAGAAATGAGAATTCCCCTATGTCATTGGTGAAAGTGTGAATGACTACAACATTGACAGAAAGTAATCTGTCAGGAACTTTTAAAATCAAAAAGTGCCTTTTTTTCACTCAGCAGTTTGGCTTTGAAAAAGTGTATCAGGACATGTGGATATAAGCAATGGATACTTATTGAACATTATTGTTAGTAGCAAAAGAGAAAATTACTTAAAAGTCTATCAACAAGGGACTGACTGAGTAAATTATGCTACATCCAAACTGAGGAATATTCTACAGTTATTGAAAAAAATCTATTAGATCTGGAAAGACTCATCTTGAGTGATGTTCATGATACATTGTAATGTGGAATGTCAAGTTACAGAGTAATGATGTAATATGATTCCATTTTTGAAGAAGAAAAAGAAGAAAGCCCCAGACTGTGTTTATATATGTGTATAAGCTTGGCATGACAAGTGGAAGAAAATATATGAGCTATTAATTGATTTCCTCACAGGATGACATTATGAGGGGGTTGGGGAAACTCTAATACTTTCTTTATTCACTTCCATATTGTATGACTTGTGGGGCCGGCCCCGTGGCCCAGTGGTTAAGTTCACGCACTCTGGTTCAGCAGCCCAGGGTCTTGCCATTTCGGATCCTGGGCGCAGACCTAGCACCGCTCGTCAGGCCATGCTGAGGCATCATCCTACATGCCACAACTAGAAGGACCTACAAGTAGGATATACAACTATGTACTGAGGGGCTTTGGGGAGAAGAAGGAAAAAAATGAAGATTGGCAACAGATGTTAACTCAGGGTCGATCTTAAAATATATATATATATATTTTATATATGTATATATATATATATGTATACAGAGAGAGAGAGAGAGAGAGAGAGAGAGTATAACTTGCTCCAAAAGAATGTATTACTCTTATAAGTGAATTATTTTAAAGTTGACTGTAGACTTAATCAAGAAACACATAGTATTAAGGGCTGTACTCCACAGATCACTTAGATCCCCTCCAGCTTTGCCCACTTTGAGACACCCATCTCCTTCCCCCACTCTGCATCAAGGTCCATTTACATAAAGGATTCCAAGTCACCCAGCACCACACCGTCTTCTCATGGTGATGTCCATTCTAGTGCACCCACCTCAGAGCCCACACAGGAAAGACCCAGGTCCCTGAAGTTGGATTTCATGGCCAGATTGCACCTTCAGATCCTAACCCATCCTGGGAAATTGCTGGTGAAGACAAAACAATGTCCTACACCTTCTCAGCTTCTCCCAGAGCATCACCTGGCTCCTTTCAAACCTGTGAAACTCACACCCAAGTCCACCTGAGATTCTCTGGAGACTTAGCCATGCTATATTTTATGATGATGATTTAACGGGACTCCCAAGGACTTCAGGTCCCAGGAAGACCCTGGCACCACCATTATGAGAGTTGCCTATGGGACACACACAACAAAGCAGGATGCTGCTCCAGTCCCTGAGGGCCACCTCAAGCCCTCCCATCGGCATGCCAGGCTTCTCATGGACGTGACCACAGTAAAGACCCAGGGACTGAGGCTACAGTGATGCTCTCATTTTCCCCGCTTTTAAAAAAAATTATGAAATATACCACACATCTAGAAAAATTCATGATATAAATGTGCACAATTATTTAATAATTCTAAAGTAAACATCTATGTAACTACCACTCAAATCAAGAAATAGAACCTTGCCTGGAACTCCCTATGTGATCCTCTCCAATCACGCCCCCATTGTCTCCCTAGAATAAATCACTGTCCCACCTGCTATGGTCAATCATTTCCCTCCTTGCTTTTGTGGCTTTACCACCTTTGTATGCATCCAAAAACAACATTTTAGTTTTGCCTACTTTGAACTTAATATAAATGGATTCACGATGTATGTATTCTTTGGGGTCAATATAAAATAGATTTATTCAGGTTGCTATGTGTAGCTATAGTTCATTCATTTTCATTGCTGTATAGTATTCTGTTGTATGATTACACCACAATTAATCATTCTACTCATTGCGTATTTGGGTCGTTTCCAGTCATTGACTATTACAACCATGCTGCCATGATCATTGTGTATATGTCTCCTAATGTTGTGTATACAAGTTTCTCTAGAAAGAAATGGAATTGCTGGGCAACAGGACTTGCATATCTCCAACTTTGCTAGATAATGCCCAACTCTTTTCTGAAATGTACCAATTTACACTCCCACCAGCAGTGGCTGAGAATTCTTAGTACTCCAGCTTCTCACCAGAATTTTATAGATGTTCTTTCTCAGAGTCTTTGAACATGCTGATCCTTCTTCCTAGAGTGTTCTCTTTCCCTATTTTCTTATTATCTCACTAACTGTAGGTGGTCGTTAAGGACTCTTCCTCCTGGCAGCCTTCCCCGACTCCTTAAATCTGGGTTATGTGGCCCCTGTATTCCCATAGCTCCCTGCATCATCCCCTCAATAGTGTGTGTTACATTGTATGGTAACTCCCTATTCACTTGCTTGTCTTCCCACCCCTCACACCAGACTGAGGGATCCCTGAAGGCAAGGGATGTGTCTTGATCTAATGCAGTGCCTGGCATTCAGTAGGTGCTCAATACATGACTGTTGGATGAACAAGTACAATCCATTTCTCCTCTCAACTCATGGCTCCCCTCAACCATTGGGAAGCCAGGTAAGTATCAAGGCTTTTCAGAGAATTGTTGCCAAAACAACAAATAATAACTCTGGGGAAATTAATTGTCAGGTCTGACTCTTTCATTAGTAGCTCATCAAAGGACTGTGAGCACCCAGGGGGACTCTTAAAAATAAGTAACCGATCAGCATGGAAGAAAGGGCATCCTCTTCCCAGCGCATCCCCCACCCCCACCACCAACACACAAATAGACACACCTCCTGTGAATTGCTGGGCCCAGCTATTAACACAGTTATTACCAATTCCCACTTAGTGAATTATGAGCAAGAGCCTCGAGAGAGCTTTCAAAGATCTTCAAATGGATGTTTAAAAGCCTGTGGTTGCTCAGACAGGCTAAGATAATGGCATTTATTACTTGGAGGTTAGGGTATTTACATAAAGCTGGATTTTTATTATAACGGTCAGATGATTCCTGAGAGGGAGGATGGAAGGGAGAAGGGAGGGTGAAGATGCAAACGTTCCACCTAAATTTGATTTGAACATATGCTGTCAAAACTAAGGTAGGGGTTGAGTAGGGTGGCCCTCGGGGTGGAGGGGCCAGGTACAGAGAATGGTACTGGGTTCCCCTAGAACAAGAGAGTCAGAACCCTGGACAGCTCATGGTATCTGCCATTGATCTGCTGGTGGGTACACTCTCAGACGGTTCTCGTTCTTCCTACGGTTCTTCCATTGATGATTTAGGAGACAGCCCTCATTTATCCCATATATAATCTGGAGTGGGGATAATCCAGGGTATTCACTTCTCCTGGCTTCGTCAGTGGTTCTGGGGATACCTATGTACTCCTCTACATGACAACGGTCAAGATGAAGATGAATTGAAGCCAGTTGTTGCAAGGAACTTGCATTAGCTGTCTATCGCTGCATAATAAACCACCCCCAAAATTTAATGTCACATAAAATAACACTTTCGGGATTCTGTTGACTGGGTGACTCTTCCACTGAACTTTCCTGGGTAACTCATGCAACTGTAACCAGCTAGAGGATCCATTGAGGCTGGAGGGTCAAGCAGTGAGTACAAATTTAATGGAGGAGGTGATGCCAGGGATGAGTCTGGAAGCTGTGTCTTCCAGGTGGGCAGGACGGACAAGAACATTTTAGGAAGAAGCAGCAGCGTGTAAGCAAAGGTATGAACCAAATGGGGGCTGTTTGGAAACCATGGAGGTTGGCAAGTGGTTCTGAAAGACCAGATCATAGGAGGGAGAAAGATTTCAGATGATTCTGGGAGGTGAGCAGGGCATTGAGTACCATGTAGGGGACTTGGCCATTATCCTGTAGATTTTGAGGAAAGCTGGAGTGACAAATGTTATTTAAAAGAATAATTACTACATACCAGGCACATTGCTGACCGTTGGAGATGCTGCATTATCTCGTTTAGTCCTTGCTATTATCACCATTTTACACATGGAGGAAATGAGGCTTACCTAGGGCCGTATAGCTAGTAAGTGGTGGGGATGTGAGTGATTTAGAAGCCAGGTATTCTGACTCAAGAACTGGTTATTTTAGTTACTATATTCCACAGACCTTCTGAGGGGGGCTTTGAGTTGGGAGCAGGACAGCTAATGAGAAACGATGCAGGATTAAATTTTCATTTCAGAAAAAAGCGGGGCAGAGATTCCATAATTAAATAAATATGGAGAATGTTGGATTAAACAAAGTTTATCAGGTTTCTTTACGTTGAACCTCTGAGAGCCTAATATGAGATGCTAATATGCACTAGAATGGAAGCGACATGAACACAAGATTTTTGTCTTTTTTATTGACAGCTCTATTTGTCCCCCACACCCAGAACAGTGCCAGACATACAGTAGATGCTCAGTAAAAGTGTACTGAATAACTAATATTGGGAAGCTCCAAGGGCCCCCATATTCCAAAATTATTTAACTATAGAATAGTCCTTCACCGTGACTTTTTCCTATCGATCCTTCAAGGAACAGTAATACTCTGGGGAATACAATTGAGAAATTCAGCCTTAGAGCACATGAAAATTAAATCAAACTTTGTGTTCCCACCGTGTTGCAGACATTATTCTTCACTCCTCCACTCATTCATGCCTCCAGGAAACATGAACTAAGAGTTTGCCATTCATCAGGCCCCCTACAAAGCAGTAGGGGACAAAGATAAGAAGAACATGGCCCATGCCCTCAGGAACACTCAGTCAGAGGGCATTTTTTCATCTTGTACAGAATTTAATTTCATGTAGTTCTCAACAACCTTGTATGGTCTTCTATCTTATACGAGAACTGAGGCTCAGAGTGGCGAAATGACTCTCCTAAAGTCTTAGCAGAGCCGGGTGAAAACTGCTGGCCTCTTGCATGATGGATCCCCTCTCCCGCTGGTGGAGGAGAGAAAAGAAGAGGGTGTCCTGGGGGATACCACCCCATCCACACACTAGAATCCTGGACAGTCTGGGGTCATGCTGGGCTGCACTCTCCCTTCAAAAAGGTAAACTGAGGTTGTCACTGTTTCCTCCTGGTGTGGGAATGACATCCTTCTCAGTGGTTTGACCATGCAGGAGAATTCTGTGACAGAGAAGTAGCTGACCCCAGGCTGTGACTGGGACCTCTTGGGCCATCCAGTAGGTAAGTCCTTCCTACAGAAGGTCAGTCCTTAGCCAACACACAAGCCTTCTGGCTGTGGGAGCAGGTGAGGTGATGGGAAGTTCGTCCCATCATCAAAGGGTCCCACCTCCTGTGATCACACAGGTATACATGTATACAACTCTGCAGGCATATGCAGAGACATGCACAAACATGAAGACAGAGTCTAGACCACATATGCACACACATGCCCATCCATAACAGGGCATAAAAATGCATGCACACAAGAGCCCACCCACATAGCAGCACACATGGGTTTGCACACACATGCACAATCACATACCTGAGATCATCCCTTGCTCTGGGGAACTCCGTGTTGAAGACCCTCCTTGCGGGGAGAGGGGAGGAGGTAACTCTAGAGGAGATGAGGAAGGGTGCCCTGGCAGAGCGATAGCAGCTGGTGACTTGCTGCCCCTAGACATGGCAGCTGTGGCCCAAGCTGGTGCTTTAGAAGGGCTCCCCCTTCAGCCACAGGCTGTCCATTGCACCATTGGTTGTGAGGCCCAGCACATCTGGCCTCTTGGAGATTCCAGCTCTTATAACAAAGGAATCAGCTTAACAGATAGAAGAACTTAAAAGAGGTCTCCCTAGGACCAGAGGTACTTGTGCCACCCCATTTAACATCCACGAAATAAGTTGAATTAACTCCACAATTTGGGGAGTCAGAGTGGTCACATCTCTTATTTCCTTAAATCAAATGTGGTCAGTTTCAAATCCACATCCAGTTGGCCAAGAAGGAAATTGAACTGGTCATAATTTAGCTTCCTCCCCATCACCTCCACCTCTATCAGTTGAATTAAGGTCACAAGGGTTTACTCAGAGCAGTTCATCTGGGGAGAACCCTCTCGTTTTCCGTTCCCACTGTTTGCTGTTGAAATACTCATTGTCCGAACTCATACAAAACTCATACAGTCCTTGAAGATGGGTGGTTCTGAGGCTTGAATTCCAAGTTTGGACATAGGGACCCTCGCTGGGTCTAAAAACCCTGGTGCCCTTTCTACAGACAGGCTTCCAGGCAGCCTTCCTCAGCATCCCAGAATTCTGGAGTGGGTGTGCAGATAGCCACACACACACAGGCTCTGAATGAGATCACAACAGTGCCCTGGAGAACAATCAGTTAAAAGGAAGGGGACCATTGAAACACGTCTTCCTTTATCAGCCTGATTCTCCAACAAGACTCCAGCAGGCTTCATTCAAATGAAATGCACGTTCTCAGCACTATAAAAATGACCTTATCACAGTCAAGAAGAGAATGATTAGAAGAAATGAATATGTGGGTGACTGAATACAGGATGTCCAGTGACAGGGGATGGAAGACGCAGATTGCTATCTCGGTTCAGCCTCAGCTGGGTTGATGATGCTCCCAGGGGCTGCCCCTTCACGGAGCAGAGGCAGGATGGCTACAGAGTAAACACTGCCCCAGCCACATCTGGCAGCCATCACTTGGTACAGAGAATGGTTGGCTGCACAGGCCTGGCAGCACCAGGTCTCCCACTGGTCAGCACAGAGGAAATACAGAACCTGCAGTCAGTCTGCCTGGGTTTGGATGCTGGCTCTCCCACGTAACAGCTGCGCGCCCTTAGGTAAGCTGGTTCACCTCACTACACCTCACTTTCTCCTTCTGGAAAATGGGAATCATGATAACAATGGGGTTCCCCTGAGTTTGCTGTGAAGATTACGTGTTGTAAAGTGGTGGTCCCAGTGGAGGCCACGGCCGGCTGACTGGGTGCCAGTGTTTCTGTTCACTCAGACCTGTCCTGCCTTTCTGGGCTGACTGGGGGCCACATGAGGCCTGTTATTCCTCCAGAAGGGATCACCTTAGCTGGGGGGAGCCTTGCACGTGGCTGTGAGAATGCTTTTGACCCTTTCCAGTAAGCCACAGCATTCACCTACTCAGCGGTGACTTGGTAATAGTGTGGCCTCTGAGCCGACTGCTTCAGTTCAGATCCTGGCCCTGCCACTTACTAGCTATGTGACTTTGCACATTACTCCACCTCTCTGAGCCTCAGTTTCCTCATCCGTGTAATGGGGCCACCAATAATCCTTACTTCAGAGGGTTGATAGGAGGACTCAATGAGACAACTCATTACAGCAGGGGGCACAGCCCTGGGGTGAAGGAGGCGCTCATAACCACTGGCTTTAGTTATCTACTATCCCGATGGTGTCTCATGGTGCCACTTCTCACATTCTGACTCTGCCAGGTTTTGAAAGGACCATCCATTCATCCATGCATTTACAGAAAGAACTGCCGTTGAGCGCTGGGCCTGGGATGCAGTGATAAACCTGCAAGGCCTGGTCCCTGCACTGCCCCATTCGTTCATTCAACAAGCATCAGCCCGTGCTGCTCCAGGACCTGGGGATACCGCAGAGGGCAGGACCAAGCCCCTGTCCCCAAGGAGTGCGAAGTCTAGGGGAGGAGATGGATGAGAAACCAACAGACAAGTCCAAACACAGCTGCAGGTGGTCACTGCTGCCAAGAACCGTGGGCAGGGGAAGGATGCGGAAGGTTCTGCTGAACGCGGCAATGCTCTGCTCCTTCCCTGCTCCTCAGGACTGGTGCCACCTTCCACAGGGCCGCCATCAAAGTCACAATCTCCAGGTGTCCTCAACTCCTCCCCTCTCCTCGAACCTAACCAGCCACTAGTGCTGTGGATTTTACTTCCTAAACAGCTCTTCAAGTCTTTTTCTCTCTGTCCCCCAGACTCACCCCTCCCACGTCACAACATCCTCTCCCACCAGACAACAGCAGTAGTCTCCACCCTGGTCCCCTTGCCTCCGGTCTCACCTCCCCTCCAGTCCCCTCCCGCCCACACAAATGTGATCAGGACCCTCCCCACCCCCAGTCTCCCTCGGAGATGCTGCCTTCAGGTCCGGCCCCAGGCCCTTTGAATGGAATCCAAAGCCCTCCAATCCCTAACCCCGCCCACACCGGCTTCAGGCCTCGTGGACTCGCCTCTTCCAGGAGGCCTTCCCAGACTCCACAAGCTGGGTTTGGGGCCCCTGCTCTGGGGCTCGCAGAGTGTCTGAGAATACCTCCTGGATCTTAAATGTGGAAGGAATGGACGGAGCAGGTGAGCCCTGGGCAGGGAGTGAGGCTTGGCGTAGGACTAAGCAGAACTCAACTCAAACCCGGCGCCCTCCCCCCGCCGCCCCCTCCCGCCGCCCCCACCCCCACCCCCACCCCCCGCGTCCCCCAGGCTTGAAAAGGGGGCTGGGGACGGGGGCTCGCGGCTGGTGGCCGACCCGTTGGCATTCCCCGGGGCCCGGGGAGAACAAAGGGCCGGTACGGAGCCCACGAGTCCGGGTACCCCCAGCATCCCCCTCCCTGGTGCTCCACTCTCTGCGCCTGCGCTGGGTGGGCGCTCGCCGGGGATCGGGAACTGCAGGAGGTTGGGGGTCTCGGCTCTAGTCTGGGTTCGGGGGTCAGGGCCTGAGCGCGTGCTTCCGGGGTGTCCGCCTCCGCCAGCGGCTGAGAAGGCCGGTGATGGAGGGGCGACAGCGGTGGGCTGGGCCCGGGGAAGGCGCGAAGGCCGGCGGGGACCAGCCCCATTCTGCGTTGGCCGGCCTCGCGGAGCTGAGCAGAAAATTGCCTATTGCCGAGAAAATGAGAGCACTGTGACCAAACAATGGCGGGAAGGGGCGAGGACTGGATGGCGGGGCCACCATTAGCGTCCCCTCCCTCCCCGCGCTGGGAGAGGTGGGGAGCGGGAAGGGAGAGGGGTGAAGGGACTGCGGCCAGAGAAGGGGGCGCAGCCTGGGCTGCTCTGCAATAGAGTGTCCCTCTAGGGGCCCCAAAGGCTCCAGGACCCTGCCAGACTGGGCCCAAAGTCCAGTATTTCCGGACGCAGTGTCTTATGGGGTAGTGGGGTTGGGCCATCCTGTCTAACCCCCAGGGTTGAATAAAATCCCGTTTTATTAACCATGGCCTTAAGACCCTGTGTGATCTGGCCGTGCCACTGCTCCATCCTCATCCCTACCAGGGTGCCCTTTAAGGTGCCCCACGCCTTCACTGTCCTCCCTTCTGTTCCTCAGACAAGCCGGTGGCTTTCCTGTCCGAGTCTTTGCGCGTGCTGTTCCCTCCGCCTGGAAAGCTGTTGACCTACTCTTGGCATGGCTGACTCCTTCAGTGTCAGCCTAAGATCACGACCTGGGAGACTTCACCATCCTACCTGCTCATCCGGTCAGAAGTGGAATTCCCACTCCTCTGTTATTCTCTGTGTTACCCTGTTCCTTCCCTTATCTTTCAAGGCGTGGATCACATTTTGTAATTAGACATTTATTTAAACCTTCATAAAAGCAGGGGCTGCCTCTTTCTTGTTCACTACTCCTTTCTCAGGTACCCAGCGGAGTGCCTGGCATGTCTTAGGTTCTTCTGAATGAACGAATGAGAGGTGACTGCTCGAGGGAGCCAGTCGTGATGCCAGAGATGGTGGACAGAGTGAAAAGGGCATCCTCTTGGCAGGTCCCCCCAGGGAATGTGGGTGCTTAGTGTGGACTCTGACCTGGCTCCTGAGGCCCCCACCCCAAATCCGGCCTAGGCTCTGAGCATCTGGCCCTGTAGGGCCATGCTGTCCCCTCCAGCAGCCACTGGCCAAGTGTGGTGAATCCCGCTTGAGATGTGAGGCAAGTATAAAATGCAGACTGAATTTCAAAGACCCAGTATGAAGAAAAGAATGTAACATAGCTCATTAATAACTTTTTATATTGATTACCTGTTGAAATGATATTTTGGATACATTATGTTAAATAAAATATATTCTTAAAATTCATTTCACCTGTCCCGTTTCTTTTTAAAAATACGGCTGCTAGAAAATGTGAAATGGTATATGTGGCTCACATTGGTGGCTTGCAGTATGTTTCCTGTGGACAGTGCTCAAGAGAGCCTCTGATTTACCCCAAGGGTGTGGCCCCCCTGTGAACCCACCCCCGCCAGCCATATCCAAAGGGAGGGGATTAAACTCTATGTCTGCAGTGGAAGCATTTGCTGGCTAGTTTTAAAGCCACCACAGTATCCTTTGGCTCTCTGCCAGCCAAGTAAAAACACTCGGGGATTAGGAAGATCTGAGTTCAAATCAGCTCCACTGCATATCCACTGTGTGCCCCTGGACAAGTCACTTCACCTCTCTGAGCCTCAATTTCCCCATCTGTGAAACATGGGTAATATTATTTGCCTCACAGAGTTGTTTGGAGGATTAAATGATGTGTAGGTGGTTTTGTCTTTGTTTTTTTTTTTTTTTGCTGAGGAAGATTAGCCCTGAGCTAACATCTGTGCCAGTCTTCCTCCACTTTATATGTGGGTTGCTGCCACAGCATGGCTGATGAGTGGTATAGGTCCATGCCTGGGATCTGAACCTGTGAACCTGGGCCGCCAAAGCAGAGCACACCGAACTTAACCACTACCCACTGGGCTGGCCCTTGTGGATGGTTCTTGACACAGTGAGCCCTCATAGTAGTGGGCATCATTATATTATTTAAAACACTCTGAAGGTCATCTCAGGGGATGACCTCCACCCTCTCTACCCCTACCCCCATTCTCACTCTCTGGGCTCCCAGGGGAACTTCAACAAACACAGTGGAAACTGAGTGAGGACAAGCGGGAGCTGGAGACAGTGCCTGCTCCCACATACCCCAAGCACAGCACAGATGGTGCTAGCCCCGTTCTTGGTTAGGTTTCAGACTTGGCCTATAAAGACGAGCAAACGCTAACACAGTTTCTACGGCTCAAGGCTGCATCCCTGGGACAACCCTAGGCCCCCCGTAACGTGCCTGCCTGAGAAAACTCAGAGCTGCAAAGGAACTGACTGTTTCTTCCAGCCAACACCTTAGGACAGAGCCCCTGTCCCCCAGCCTCTGTGGGAGGGTGGGAGCAAACCCAGATGGGTTCACAGAGACCAGCCCCCTTGTCACTTTTTATAACTTTCACTTCCCTGACTCTACTGAGGCCACACTCACCCCCCTCCAGAGCCCCTCATTCTCCCTTTACAAGTGTTGGAGAGGATGTGTGGAAAAGGGAACCCTCATACACTGCTGGTGGAATGTAAAGTGGGGAACAGTATGGAGATTCCTCAAAACATTAACAATAGAACTACCATATGATCCAGCTATTCCACTTCTGGCTATTTATCCAAAGGGCACAAAAACACTCACTGGAAAAGATGTATTTACAACACCCAAGATATGGAAATAACCTAAGTGCCCATCAACAGATAAATGGATAAAGATGTGGTGTATATATATACAATGGATTACTACTCAGCCATAAAAATGATGAAATCTTGCCATTTGTGACAACGTGCATGGATCTTGAGGGCCTTATGCGAAGTGAAATAAGTCAGACAAATACAATTACCATATAATTTCACTCGTCTGTGGAAGTTAAACAAACAAACACGTGGATAAGGAGAACAGATTGGTCGTTACCAAAGGGGAAGGGGATGGGGGGAGGGCAAAAGGGGTAAAGGGGCACATTTGAAAGGTGACAGATGGCAACTCGACTTTGGTGGTGAACACAATGTAGGCTATATAGAAGTCGACATATAATGATGTACACCTGAAATTTATATAATGTTATAAACCAGTGTGACCCCAATAAAAATAAATAAGTAAATAACTCCCAGTCGCCTCCATGCGAACTGAAGCGGAGTTCAGTTCACGCCGGACTCTTTCCCCGGTGTGTTACTGGTTAACATGTGTCCTGACCACTTTCAAACACTGTCTGGCTTGGTTTATCTTTGACAAGAGGACACACAGGGGAAGAAGGCAGTGGCCTGGCTGACCCCAGTCCTGGCTTACATGGCTCCTGAGGGCCCCCGACAGCCCCCTATCTCCTCCGGTCTCTCTCTGAAAGCTCAACCTTCTCACCGTCTGGATTGAGGCAACACTCCCTACTTTAATCATTTACAAATCCCCATCATAATTTACACCGTATCTGTGTGCCACCCACACTATTAGTTATTTACTTAGTATTTTTCTTTAAATTGACACAACTATTTTACTATTGTCAACTACTTTCCTGAAATTCAACTATTACTATTTACTATTTTTGCGTTTATTTAAAAGGGAAATTTTATCACTACCACAAATGGAAGACCAATGTAAAATACCTATAAGGAAAAACACCACAGGAGCCCCACAGCCAGGCAAGGCGCCTGCTTACCCCTGCGAGAGGGAGATTGGAAGTGTTTGGGGTGTAAAGATGCACTGGTGCTACCCTGGGGCTCTCCTCTCTGCCTGCCCAGAGCTGCAAAGTAACTCGAGAGGGGACATCCTCCTCACAGCAGGACACACGTGTTCAAAGCCAGGACACAGCGCACAATGGTGCAGGGGATTGAAAACCCAGGCCTGGAAGTGGTGGATCGGTCATTCAGAGCTGAGTTTCTGAGCTAAATAATAGCAGTAGTTATAATAATAGAGAGTACTTGTTGAGTGCTTATCACAAGCCTTGCACTGAGCTGGTCACTATAAATATTAGTTCATTTAACTCTCACATCAACCTCAGCTTCTTTGCATTTTAACCACCGCCTGACCTCTTGCCTCTCACCTGGAGGAAGGGTACAGTGTTTGCATCAGACATGGAGATGCTGGTGACAAGGGCTGATAGGAGGTCTGAGAAGATGCAGGGCCTGCTGAAGGGCATGGCCACTTGGCTCCCAGCACTGGAGGATTGATTGCATTCAAGACCAGGCTCCCCCATTTACAGTCTGTGTGACTTTGGGGAAGTCACTTAGCCTTCCTGAGCCTCTGTTTTCCCCTCTGTAGATGGGGCCAGCCTGGGGGTTTCCCCTCCTGGCCTGACTCAGATTCAGGAGGAAAGCAAGGGCAAGAAAGCACTTTGTCCCTGGTCCATGTGGTGGTGACCAGCCTAAGAGCATCTTGCCAATGATCACTGTGGAAAGTCCCTCCCAAAATGCAGTTTAGAAGCCACACAAGCAAGTAGTCAAAGATGCCTAATAAGTAAAAAGAACAAACACCTAGTACTTACTGTGTCTCAGCACCATTCTAGCCAGCGCACGCATATTGACAGATTTATACCTCACAACAACCGTATGGGAAAGGCATGGCTATCTTCATCCTCATTTTGCGGAGCGGGAAACTGAAGCACAGAGAGGTTAAGCAACTGGTCCAGGGTCACACTGTGGGGAGTGGCAGAGCTGGGTTTGAACCCAGGCAGCTGGGCTTCAGCATCCATCCCCTTCATCACTCTGCTTCATCTTCACATTTATAACAGACAAACTGGAAGACCCAGGAGCTGCAACACAGTCGGAGTCAATCTCCTCTCTTAATTGAGCCCCGATTGGTTTATAGTAAAAACCCTCTAATTACGATGAGAAAGTTGAACGTCTTTAGGCAAGGTCTCGTTTGCTGGCTGCTCATGCGATTACAAACCATCTAGTCGTCGTTGGCAGGGAAAGGTAAATTCAAGGACTGACATCATGGGACAGGAAGAGCCCTGAGCTCAGAGTCCAGAGGACCAAAGCGCTGGCCCTGGCCCTGCTGCTCACAGGCATCTGCTTGCCCTGCCTGGGTCTCCAAACACAACAACAATACAACAACAGCAATGCAACAATGCAACAACAGCAATGCAACAACGCAACAACAGCAATGCAACAATGCAACAACAGCAAGCGCTGGCTGTGTGCCGGGAGCCGTGCCAGGCATTTTACCTGAGTCATCAAGACTTTGAGGTTGGGATCATCACCCTCACTTACAGGATGGAGAAACTGAGGCTCAAGTTGTGAAGAGCCTTCTTGGGAGGCGGGGCAGGGGGTGTTCCAGGCCAGAGAGGGGGGCCAAAGCGCTCTCCGAGTGGGGAGGGTGGGAGAGGCGGGGCCAGCCTGGCTCTCTCACAGCTATGAATAGTTAAAAGGCAATTACGATGCTAATTTGCGGCACTAATGGCTACAGCCGAGTGAGGGGGGCTGAGAGGCCTTAGGCCGGGAGCTGCCAGCCAGGGCCTGCAGGGACCGTTCCCTTGAGATGCCCAGACCGCAGCCGAGTCACAGCAGAGACACTAGCTCCTTGTCCCCAAAACGTAGTGGCCCCTGGTCCCAGACAAGACTCAGCTCTGCCAGGTCCTTCCTCAGCGTCCCTCGGAGTGAAGGACTCAGAGCCAGGACTTCAGGCCAATGGAGGAGGGGGCTGCAGACTCCAGGGGCGATGAAGACGCTGAGGAAAATTTCTCATTTTCCCTCCCTGCCTGGTTCCCTGGAACAACAACAAAAATAACAGCAGTATTCACAAAAACAAAATGTGTTCATCGATTGGAAGCAGGCTGCCGTGCCTCGTCAGCCATGTGGCTTTGGGCAGTGTATTTTAGTTCCTGTGCCTCAGTCTCCTCATCTGTCAAATGGGGATGAACACAGTAGTGCCCATCTCATAGGGCAGTTATCGGGTTTAAAGGACACAGTGCTGTAAAGCCCTCGGTATGATACTGGAAGGATACTGGAAGGACGAGCTGCTGGAATGGCGGTGAAGTTGGGCAGGGTGCTGGGGATGTCATGGTGAGTAAGATGGGCAAGGTCCCTGCCTCGTGGTGGAGAAAGAGACAGTTAAACAAGCAATTAGAGAACAGCATGAGAGGTACTATAATGGGGAAGGAGGAGGGGGCCGTGGGTTCACAGTGATGGGGAGGGAGCATACTCCAGATGCGGGGGGAGTGGCAAGCAGGGAGGGCTTCATGGAAGAAGAAGCATCCCAGCGACGCTGGGAGTGTGAGTTAGACAAAGACCAGGGTGGTGTGGAGGATGCTTCCAGAGGATTCCTTCTCCATAACTGCCCCATCAGCAAATCCATCCGTGCTCAGCAGAGCCCTCTCCAGTCATTACACACAAAAAGTTGGCCATCTCTCCCAGAAATCAAGACTTGGGGATTTGCAGCCATGGTGGATGTGACACTTGTATGCAACATGGGCACATGAACAAGGGAATTGCCCACAATTACCCACGATTGTGTCACTGTGACTGATGCTGTAACATATGGAGAGAGTGTCCTTGAGTGGGAGAGGTAAGGACAGACATTAGAGTAGGGAGCTCCCGAAAGAGATGGAGGGAAAGGGCAGCCCCGCCTCCCCGCTGAGCTCTTGTCCAGGGGTCTCCAGGAAGGAGGCAGCAAGCGGGAGTCCTAGACCTGCCAACTGCCTGGAATGCCTCCCTGCCACACATCAGACCCTCCATGGCTGCTTCCTTCCGCTCCTCCTAACCCAGTGCTTCCCAAACTTGAGCGTCAGCACCGCCTGAAGGACTTGTTAAAATACAGTTCTGGCCCCACCCCTGTAGTTTCTGATTCAGTGCGTTTGGGGTGAGGCCCAAGAATTTGCATTTCTAACAAGTTCCCTGGTTGCCAGTTGCTGATGCTGCTGGTCCGTGGACCACACTTTGAGAACCCAGTTCTGCAGCCTCATCCTCTCCCATTCCGTCCCAGGCCCTCTACACACCCTATCTTTGCCCCACCTATGCCTATTGCCGGTGATCAGTACTAGAACAAAAAAGCCGGGTGGTTTTGATGTGCAATGGGGTCAAGAAAATCTGGCCCAAGCATACAAGTGAGACAACGGGACAATTCTGAACTGAATTGACTAGGAGACATGATCAAAACAAAATAAGACCAAACAAAAATTAAACTAAACACAAACCCCCTGGTTTCTATGGAGGTCTATAGCTCCAGGTCTCAAGGTGTGAACGCACACTTTGGGGCCTCTCTGCTCCAGCTCCCTTGAGACCTGCCTGAACAACCTCTTTTCCAGCCTTTCTCCACATACAAGTGGCCCAGAAGATTAGTCACAGAGGCCAGCAGACATTGTGGGTCAGGAGGCACATGTATGACACATGTGCCTTTATTCTCCTTGCCTCACCCACTGCAGACATCACTAATCAATTACAGCTCTCTTTACCCTGGAGCTCAAATTCAGCCTCAGAATCTTCTGCATTATGGTCCAAGCACCCATTTCTAAATAAGCAGAGTTACCACCTGAATTCAAAACTGTGTGCTCTAGTCAGGAACTGAGGTTCCTTCCCCACCTCCTCTCTTCACCCTTTTAGTTGTAAATTGCTTATATTTCATTATTTGCTCCTGTCTTCAAGCTCTTAGTTCCATTCTCCTGCCTCTGTGCCACCTCCTGATGCCCCCAGCTCATCAGCATTTTAGACTTCAGCTCTCCTAAGTGGCATTTTGTCTTGGAGCTTAGCACAGGGCCTAGCCTACATTGGGTACTTAAACCATGTATGTTGATATCCAAGAGTCTACAAATGAAAAAGTAAGCTCTCCTGGTTATTGGTTATTACTGCTTAACAAGCTACCCCAAACTTACTAGCTTAAAGCAAGAATAGTTTATTTGCTTGTGATTCTGCGGGTCAAGGATTGGTCAGGGTTGGCTGGATGACTCTTCTGCTTCACATGGTGTTGTACAGCTTTCTCACGGGGCTGGCAAATGATACAGACTTCACGGGGGCCTTTCCACGTGGCTGCTTGGGCTTCCTCACATCATGGTGGTTGAGTTCCAAGAAGCAGCATTTCAAGTGTCAAAAGCACAAGCTACTGATCTCTTGGCACCCAGTCTCAGAGTTGCACAGTGTCACTGCTGTCACATTCTCCTGGTCAAACAGGCAACAGAGCCCACCCTGATTTAAGAGGAAGAGAAATAGGCTGCACCTCTCCATGGTGGGAGCAGCAAAGATTTCGCAGCCATCTTTAACCCACCAAATCTGGAGAGTTCAGGGTTATGTCACTCAGAAGCTGCTTAATAAATATTTCTTAATGAATGGATAAATCAGTTCCATTGCCAGGACCAGCTGGGCCTCCCCCAGTTCATGCCGTGTCACCCGTACCCCAGGCCTGCCCAGGGTTCCTCTGCAGAAACTCAGCCCTAGTTGCTGACCAGGCTCCACACTGCAGCCATAGGGTGACTGGTGAATTCCTCCAGCCATAGGGTGACTGGTGAATTCCTCCCCTCCGCCTGGCATGTGGGAGCCAAGAGGCAGTGCAGACCTTAAGAGTGGAAACCCCACCAATGGGTATAGGTGGAGGTTTCCTGCAAATGAGCCCCTCCTGGGGGCAGGGAGTCTGGGCTGCCCCAGGCCCATTTCCATCTCATTGATGCGGAGTTGGAGAAAATGCTGATTTTTTTTTTTTTTTTTTTTGGAGCACTGGAGACAGAGAGCAATCTGGGTTGCTATGCAACCAGCGCCTGTGCCCAGCTGATAACACCAGAGGAATTAACTGTCCTTGTCCTGCTCAGGCTCTGGAGGAGGGGCCAATGCTGCTTCCCAGCCTCTCAGCCTCAGACCCCCCACCCGCCACCAGCTGAATCTCTGGCCCAGTTATGGATGGGGGGTCTGCAGCCAGGTCCCAGCCCCTCTCCTGCTTCACAAAGAGCAACCAAGGGGGAGTCCCATGCCTCCTGCCAAGGGAGACACCTCGTGGAGTGTGAGGAGGGGTTGCCTGAGGGTCTTGTGGACACAGGGCATCTCCATCTTCTTTGATCTGCTGACGAGCTGTGAATTAAAGACAAACCTGAACTTGGAGGGAAGCTCTAAGGCTGGTGAGGGGCTGGCCTAGAGGGAGGGCATGATGGGCAGAATGAGGCCGACTCCTGGGGCAACAGAGAAGGACAAATACAGGCCGGACCAGGGCCAGCCAGCACGGTCCGTACAACGAGCCCCTCAAGGCCCAGGGAGAAGCAGGCCGACAGGGCTAAGACGTCCTTGTGGGCACGGGAGCCGTGTGCAGGGGTGGCAGGATCCTCGGCGAGGACTCTCATATCCACAGTCTGAAGAGCTGAGGGCAGCCTTTCTGGGGACTCAGGGGACACCGGGGGGAGACCCAGAGAGACACATTCAATGTGTTTGTTTCCCCACTAGACTGACTCTTTAAGGGCAAGGAACGTGTAACATGTGGATTCACATCCTGCCACTTACAGCTGTGTGGCCTTGGGCTGGTTGGTTCACCCTCCTGAACATCAGTCTTCTCAGCCACAAAAAGTAGAATAATAATGTCTCCTCTGTAGACTTGTCATGAGGATGAAAGCCATCGCGTATTAGGTTGAACCATAATAAGCTGCTGCTTCTGTGGGTGAAAACTGTCGAATATCCGCTCTTTCATTTGCTTCAACCTAAAAAGTTAAGCCCCGAGCAGTGTCGTGCACGTAAAATGCACACAGCAAACGGAAGCAGCTCATGATGTCTTTTGTTGCACTGGGTGGTCATCCAGTGTGTGCGTTCAGTGAATGGATGAATGGAGAAAACCAGGATGGGGACTGAGCCGGCTAAGCTGCAGGGGCTGGTCCCTGGGCCTAGAAGATGCTGACGTGAGGTGAGGGCTCCTCGCTGGAGCCCAGGAAGCCAAGTTCACATCCCCTGCCCATCTGCTCTTCCTCTCCCCTCACCCCTCCCCCTCCCTGTGTGCACCCTCTGCGTTTATTTCTCTCTCTTGCCCCACTTATTGAGCAAAAGTCTTGTTTTCGGGTTTCCGTGGTGACCATTTACTTGCACACTCATTCTGTGCCAGGCTCCCATCCAACCACTTTGCAGGCATTAGCTCATCTACGCCCAGCAACGACCCAACTCGAACCTTATTCTTAACCCTTTGAGTTAGGGTTTTAAAATTTTATTTTATTGACGTATAATTTACATACAATAAAACACACCCATTTTCAGTGTACAGATCAATGAGTTTTGGCAAATGCATACGCATGCATACAAGCTTGCAGTCACCACCCCAACCAAGATACAACATTTTCATCCGCCCAGAAAGCTGCCTCATGCCCCTTGGCAGTCAATGCCCCCACTGATTGCCCCACAAAAGCTCCCCCAGTCCCAGGTACCACAGATGTGCTTTCTGTCACTATACGTTCATTTTGACTTTTCTGGCACTTCATATAGTTGGAATCATATAGTGTATACATTTTGTATCTGCCTTCTCTTGCTTATCATTAATTCCTTCCTTTTAGTTGCTGAGTAGTTTAATGGACTGAATTTTGTCCCCCCACCAAAAAACATTTCATAGGTTGTAACCCTAACCCCTCCCCCCATGTGACTGTATTTGGAGATAAGTCCTTGAAGGAGGTAATTAAGGTTAAATTGGGTCATAAAGGTGGGACCCTGATCCTGTAGGACTGATGCCCTTTTAAGAAGAGGAAGAGATACCAGAAGTGTGTGCACACAGAGGAAAGGCCGTGTGAGGACACAGCAAGAAGGCAGCCGTCTGCAAGGTGAGGAGAGAGGCCTCAGGAGAAACCCAACCCGCTAACATCTTGGTCTTGGATTTCCAGCCTCCAGAACTGTGAGAAGTACATTTCCGTTGTTTAAGCCGCCCCGTCTGTGCTGTTTGTCACGGCAGCCTGAGCTGATGAACACAGTAGCATTCCATGAAGGGAGCACAGTTTGTCCCTCCACTGGTGGCAGCAGTTTTACAGATGAGGAAGCTGAGATGCCCAACAACTTGCCTGAGGTCCCGCAGGTGAGCTGGGAGCTCAGACCGAGTCTGTGGGACTGTGGAGCCTGTACTGCAGCTGGAGGAGCAGCATGAAACTAGTGCTTGCAAAAGCCAGCAGAGGGGGAGCCGGTGCCCTGGGAGTCCGGACTGCCCCAGTCGGAGCCCGGAGGACCATGCCAGGTAGGAGGGAATGAGTAAGGGGGAGGCTCCTTGCCTTTACTTTCAGACACAGGGATGCACCGACCTTCAGCAGGAGGCCAGCTGGAGGGGTGGGCAATGCCTTCAGCAGGCTGAGGAGGACTGGGGGCAGGAGAGAGAGCCACAGACAGAGACTGTCCAGGCCCAAGGAAAAGAAGGGACACTGGGGTCTGGGCCAGCCCACCAAGAAGCATCCTGTGGCTTCTGGCACGCTCTGATACCCTGTCAGGCTATTCATACACCTCTATGAAAAGCATGGCTGTCGTTCATTCATTTATGCATTCATTCCACAAATATTGGCTGGATATCCTTTGTGTGCTAGAAACTGCTCGATGCTGGAGATGTGATGATGGGCAGAACTGGGTAAGTCCTGGCCTCTGGGTCTTCCAGGAGAGGAGGTGGGCATCAATCACAAGATCACTGTCTTGTAGTCTTAAAGGCCCGGAAGCCATCCTCAGAGCCCAGACCGAGAGGCCGTGTCTCCGCTCTCAGCAGAGGTGCTTCTTGGTGGGCTGACCAGAGAGGGAGTGAGGGTGTTGTTCAATGGGTAGAGTTTCTGTCTGGGAAGATGAAAAAGTTTTGGAGATGGATGGTGGTGATGATGGTACCAACAACGCGAATGTAATTAACGCCACTGAACTGTACACCTAAACATGGTTAAAATAGTAAATTTTATGCTATGTACATATTTTTAACAGTGGTACAGTATACATAACTCCACAGTACTTAAATCATTCCCATGGGTGGTCAAGGTCACCTTCTGTCTCAGTGGGGTGGCCTGGTGGTCATGGCAGTCTTCCATGCAGGGTGAGTCCCACCAGGAGCTCCAGGTGCCAATGTCCAGGCTGCAGGGTGGATGGAGAAGGCTCAGGAGGGAGGAGATAGGGCAATTTAAGGGGACATGTCCACTTAGGTGATTTTCCCAGTAACCCACCAAATCTGCCAGCCTCATGGTTCCTTTCCTTCACCAAATATCTCGTGAGCGTGTGCCAAGTGCAGGTTACCAGGCGGGGCTGGGGTGAGGGGTGCAGAGGCAAACTAGGCCCAGGGGCTGGTCTCCGGAGCATCCAGGCCAAGAGGAAAGGCACGCTGCCCACATCTGTAAAATGGGACTAAATGTCCCCGTGGGGTCAGAAGGGATGAAGCCTTGAAAAGCTCCTGCACAGGGCCTGGCACAGAGCAAGAGCCAAGGAGCTGCCGCCACTGTGCTTGGGTTTTTGACGTTTAACCCTCATATGAGGTAAGAGGGTCCAAGTTAGTTGGCCAGGGGGTTCGGGGTTCTGTGAAAAGGGGCAAAGCCAGAGAGCGTATCTTTCCTGTTTAAAAATTTCTTTCCAATATAGGAAAAAAACTCACCAAGGGAGCAAAGTGGGTTTTTGGCTAAGGGTGGTTTTTCCGCATTTCCCCACCCCCACCCCAGTCAAGAGCCTGATCTATCATCAACCGCCTCCCCCCACATTTCGTGCTCCCACCCCCATGACTCACGCTCCTCAGATCCGATTGTTCTCCGGCCTCCTCAGTCCAAAGCTCTTGATGGATTTGGTAATTGGAGTAATTACGGTAATTTTACCTTAAAGACAGGCAGCTGCAGATTCCCTATTGGGGAGCTCCCTCCCTGGGCCTCCTGCCAGCCAGCGTTCAGGGACAATGACAAGTGGCTCCTGTTCCCCTCCCCCAGAATGCAAAGTGGCTGGGGTGGGAATGAGGGGTTCTCAATAGAAGGCATCTCCTGCCTTCTCAGCAGCCCCCCAAGGGGCGGGGGACAGCAGAATGGGTTTGCCATGGTCGTTTTCCTTTCCACCACCCCAGCCTTGGTTCCAGGACTTGCAAAGCACAGCAGTGACATTTGCTTGTTCCCCATCCAGGCCTGAAAACTGAGACAGGGGACCCCCGAGTCTGTGGATGAAGTCCTTTACGGATCCTTTAAATCCCCAATTGCATGTATCCTGTGGTCTCCAGGTATGAGAGGCAGGTAGGGGTGATGGACCCTTGGACGTGGCAGGGGAGTCACCTGCCCACAGGCAGGTACCAGGCAGCACCTTCCCTTCCTCACCTGAACCAGAGCTGGGGCTGCCCTGCCCCCAGTGACAGCCTGAGGAACACTCACCTTCATGTCTGTGCCCCCACATGCGAAAGAGCAAAGTTGTGGGGAGGACACGGAGGCAGAGCTCTCCTCTGATGTCAAGGTTAGAAGGCTTCTCAGAGGAGGGACTTCAATGAAGGCTTCGAAGAATGAAGAATGTGCCAGACCCCTTTGAAGGGCCTGGGGCAGGGAGGGACCCTAGCCAGACCCCAGAGCAGACCTTCAGGGCAGTCTCAGGCAGGGCATTTAGGGGCTGTATTTAGGGTTGCTAAGGGCAAAGCTGGGGGCGGTCTCAGAATTCCCAGGCTAGGTGGTTTGGTAGATTCAAACCCTTCCAGTCTTCCCAAACCTCTTTGGATCCATTTCCAGTCCCTGCCCAGTCTGTCCACTTGTCCTTTCTCAACACCAGGCACACCAGCCTTTCAGCGTCACCATCACGCCCAGCTCCCCTGCTCAGGGCCTCACACATGGTTCCTTCTGCCCAGAATGCCCTTCCACCAGTCACCTGTTCATCTTTAAAGTTCAGCTTCAATATCACTCCTGACAGAAACCTCCTGGGAAACTCCAGAGCTGGTCCACTTCCCCTGCCCTGAGTGTCTGTGGCTTCCTCTCCTTCACCACTCACCACAATTTAATTATATAGCAATTTGAGGGACGAGTTACTTTAACGTCTTTCTTCCTTCATGAGACAAAGCTCTGAAAGGAAGGTCTGTGTTGATTCCAGGTTCCATCCCCAGTGCCTGGCTGTCCACAGGAACTTCTGTTGTTGCATGTTGAAAATTTTCAACAAGCAGAAATCGGCTGAGGGTGCATTCCAAGAGAGGGAACAGCATAAGCAAAGGCTCTGAGGCCAGAGTAAGTTCAGAAAATGTTGGGGCCAAAGCCAGGGAAGGAGCGAGGGGACAGGTGTGGGGTGAATGGGAAGGGGCTTACTCCCCTGCTGGGACTAAGCGCTGGGGTGCTGGTTGGGCCCTGCCAGTGAGGAGGAGTATTGGTGGGTGTGGAACCCCCAAGGAAGGTGCACCCTGGAGACACCGTGCCTTGTTGCAGAGATGCTTGAGTTGGGGAGCTGGGAGAAGGGTTGAGGGAGCAAAGGTCAAAGGAGGATGTGGTACCCTAGGTTAACCTCGCAGGTGTGCAGGAATCACTGAGGACTGGACTCTGCTTAGCAGAATAATGAACAAGTGAGGTGACACTGTTTGTACTCCATCCATAGCCCTAAGGCTTTGTGACTTCAGTACGCTCCAGAAAGTTCCAAGCACATAGGGCTTCCCCCAACACACACAGGCTGGCAGTGCGGGGGAATTAGCCTCAAAACAACCCTCAGCCGATGACTGGTGGGGCGGGCTTTTAAATACTCCTCTTCCTCGCCCCTCAGGGTGAGTAACTCTGAGAAGTGTTCCACGCTGTCCCCGTGCGTTCCTCCCTCAGTGGGCTTCTGCTTTGATTGCCTGCAGTGGCGGCTGGTGTGATGATGTCCTCTGTGCTGGCTCCTTCCCTTCCCTGTCTCAGGCCCCCACCCCCTGCTGTTATTTCCTTCACCAAATACACCACTTTCACTGAATCTTCATCCCAGGGCCTGCTCCTGGGGACCGGCACTGAGACAGCCCAAGCCAAGGGATGCCAAAGGGCACTCTAGGGTGGGCCCAAGGGATGTTCTGATGGAATATCCAGGGCCTGGGCTCTGCCCCCAGCTGGGCCACTGCAGACAGGACACCCCTTTGTGGGGTCCATACTCCAGTGAGCCTCCCTGGGTCACCTCACTGCCATTCTCCCCATCTGATCTTGCCACTAGGCTAGACTAGGGCTCCCTGGGGTTGCTGGGCGGGGGTGGGGGTGGCTACTTAGGGCCAGAAGGAGGCATGCCCCCCATGTGACATGTGACGTGGAGCATCACTGAATGCCCAAGGAGGCTCATCCCTGTCTCCTTGAGCACTGGGGAAGTGAGGGCAGTAGCAGCTGCAGAATTTCAGCTTGTCTTGCCTCTCACCTCCCTCAGGTGGGAAGCATCTCTCCATCCCTTCCACTTCCCTCAGAGGCCAATGAATGGATGGGGTTTCCCAAAGCCACACCCACTCTTTCCTGGCCAGCCAATCACGGACTCCACTGTAGATAAGTACACAGTGGGGGAGGGGTCTGGATGAGGTGGGTGGGGAGGGCAGGGGTGAAAGCTCTGGGAGGGGGCCAGATCCATCACTTAGCCTGGCTGCCACAGACAACCCCTCTGCCAGAGCACATGCTGCTCCAGCAATGGCCTTGGCTGACGTCTTTCTGTTCCCTCCATATGCAAACCTCTTCTCCTGGCTCTCCTGCTGGCTGGCCCTTTCTTATCACTTTGGTGTCAGTTCAAGTCACCTCCTCGAAGAGGCCTTCTATAGCAGATACTACACCCACATCTACCCCACTCACATCCCACGGCCCCCACCGTTCCTGTCCTCGCTGATGGCTTCTGTCATAAGTCCCTAGGACTCTCTGCTCAAGGTCGTTCTCTAACACTGGCAGTGCTCAGCCTTTGTGCCTGTGGGATGGACCAGACGGGCCAGGGAGTTAACACCCCAGAGCAGCACTCATCCAATTGAGGAGGAAGAGGTGGATGACACTCTGTCTTCTTTACTCCTTGGTTGGCACGTGTTGAAGGCAAATCTACGCCGTTTCCCAGAAGTCTCTGCAGCACCAACCCTCAGCTGCCCACCGCTGTACGCTGCTCATTAGCACACCCTTCGCGGGCTCCAGACCTTCCTGTCTCACGTCTCCACTCTCGCCTCCACACTACCACCTCCCAAATAAACTGCTTGCCTTCCAATTCTTGGCTCAGGGTCTGCTTCTGGGGGTCCCCAATCTAAGATCCTTCCATGACCCTTGAAACAAAGATCCACTCAAGTTGTCCACACCCTCTCTCCTCTCTGTGTGCTTTATTTTCTCAGCAGAATTTTATCACAATGTGAGATCATTTTGTTTCTAAGTTAGTGTGTGCCTCTCTCGATAATCTAGGGGTTCCATGAGGGCTGAGAGCCTCCCTGTCTTGTTTATTACTCTGGCCCCAGCCTAATCCAGTATGGTTTCATAGTGGGCACTTAATGTCATTGTCGTATGACTCAGTTTCCCTCATTTCACCCTCCCCACCCTCTGCGATGATGCAGAAACAGTTTGAGTCTCTGAGGTCACAGAGAGGTTGGGCAAGTTACCTGCAGCCCCACAGCAGTGGACTGGAGCCCAGGGTCTGCCATCCAGTGCACTGTGGCCTCCTCTAAACACTGCCTCTCCCAGGGAGCCACTCACCTGGATGCCAGGTGAGACATGCCCTCTGCTCTCGGGTCAATTCTCCCCTGAGGAAACACTCTCACTCGAGGGCATCTTTCTGGGTCCCACCTGCCTCCCTCTTAGAAGCTGGAGACGACAAGAGCTTGTGTCAGTCTGTTTGGGCTGCGTAACAAAACACCACAGGCGAGAGGGCTTCAAAATCAGACAGTTGTTTTCTCAGTTCTGCAGGCTAGAAGTCCAAGCTCAAGGTGCCAGAAAATTTGGTTTCTGATGAAGACTCTCCTCCTGGCTTGCCAATGGCTGCCTTCTCACCATGTCCTCACATGGCCCTTCTTCTGTGTGTACGGCGGGGCGGGGCGGGGGGTGGGGGGGGGGGGGGAGAGAGAGAGTTGCAGTGTCTGTTCTGTGTATAAGGACAACAGACCTATGGGATTAGAGCCCCACCCTTATGACCTCGTTTGACCTTAACGACCTCCTTAAAAGCCCTGTCTCCAAGTACAATCACTGTGGAGGTTAGGGCTTCAACACCTGAATGTGGGGGAGACACAATGCTGTTTGTGTCAGGGCTCCTTAAAAGAAACGTGATCACAGCCCCAGTCGGCCCTAGACTGCAAAGAGTCTGGAGAAGCTGGGCACCCGCTGGGAGCCGTGCTAACCCAGCGGCAAGGCTGGTGCGGGATCATCAATCACCATGATGAGCCCTCAGATAGTGCCCAGGATGAATGGGGAAACTGACGTGATTAAACTGGGATTGTCGCGATGGCTGACAGCCACTCCCAGTGCAAAGTAGCACCACCAGGCCTGGGCTCCTGGCACCCGCCGAGGCCCCTGCCCCTCCTCCTGCCAAGGTTAAAGGGTTGTCCCTCCAACCACACAGCTCCCTGTCATCCCGGCATGAGGGAGCAAGGGGTGCAAGTGCTGGGAACCTGCGACCAGTGCAGGTGCTGGGAACCTGGGGGGATAATATCATCAGTCACCATTCAGGCGGCCTGGCCCTTGTTAATAATTAATAGTAACAAGGAGGGCACTGAATGAACACTTGCTGTAGATACTTCAGGTGTGTTTCCTCATTTCACACATCAAACCAGGGAGGTCAGAGTTAAGTCAGGTGGTGAGGGCAACAGTTTCTGGAGGAAACAGACAGATGGGCAGAGAGGGTTTCATTTCTCCATTTATTCATCTATTCACCCAACTAATTTTTATTGAGCACCTACTACGTACTATTATATCCACAAAGGTGAGCAAAACCCACATGGTCTCTGCCTTCCTGGGGCATGGATGATTAAAAACTAATTAAATAAGATAATTTCAGGTAATAATAAACGCTAGAAAGAAAATTAACTAAGGTGGTGCAAGAGAGAGTGGGAGAGGAAGCAAGTTCAAATGGGATGGTCAGAGAAAGCCTCTTGAGGGAAGGGACATCTGAGCTGAGACCAGAGGTGGAAGGAGCTGGCCATGGGAGTCGCTGGGGAGAGTGTCCTAGGCAGAGAGAACAGCAAGCGCAAAAGCTCAAAAGCAGCAATGAACTTGGTGCATCTGGGGGGTTGAAAGGAGGCCCCTGAGGCTGGCTCTGCAAAGTGAGGGGGGTGTGGGTGAAGTGGCATCAGAGACATTAGACGGGCCTCGTAGGACAAGGTTGGGAGTTGGGATACTATTTTAAGTGGAATGGGATCCCTCTGGAAGGCTTTCAGTAGAATTGAAGTTTTGTTTTAAAAGAGCCACTGAGGCTACACTACAGAGGATAGACAGAAGGGCAAGAAGGGAGAGTAGTTACAAGGTGTTGAAGCCATTGAGGCTTCGTACCACTGTCACCACCATCATCACCATCACCACCATCACCACCGTCATCACCATCATCACCATCATCACCACCACCACCATCTTCACTGCCACCACCACCACCACCATCACCACCATAATCATCACCACTGTAATCATCACCATCAGCATCACCACCACCATCACCATCATCAGAGCCATCAAGATGATAGTGAGTTGGACTAAGATGGTCATAGGAGCAAAGGAGTGAAGTGGGGGGATTGGGGTGTATTTTGGAGTGAAGTCCAACAGGGCTTGTAGGTGGATTGTGGGGGCTGGGGAGGAATTGGGGAGGAGAAGCAGCAACTCTGGCTGAATCCCATGGTATTTCCCCCACTTGGATAATCTACCCAGTCTCCCTGCTTCTGTCTTGACTCTCCCGTCTCACTAGCAGCTCCCAGGTCCTGATCCTGCTTCGGGCAATCGTGGTGTGGCTGAAAGGGCTTGGAATTGGGCATCCAAGCTTCTCACTCTCTGTGCGACTGAACACATGGTTTAACTGTCCTGAACTTCAGTTCCTTCATA